>NC_090032.1:17697609-17862609 GCF_037176765.1 Anolis sagrei
GTGAAACCATAGAGATGATTCAATGTATTGTCGAAGGCTTTCATGGCCGGAATCACTGGGTTGTTGTAGGTTTTTTCGGGCCCGAAAAAACCTACAAAAACCCGTAGAGATGATCTTTCTTTCATTTCCTTCAGTTACTGAGGTAACTTTTCCCCAAATGGTAGAAAAAAATCCTGGGATCTTTTCACCCTAACCCTGAGCTGTTATTGTTAGAAAAAAGTTTTTTTCCCTATCTATAGCTCAAGGTTAGCTTTGGAGAAAGGAGTCCAAACCCGCCGTGTCATCTAAGAAGTGCTGTAGTTTCCCCACACAAATACCCAATACGCCCAAATTTGAATACTGGTGGGATTGGGCAGGGGGATTGATTTTGTAATTTGGGAGTTGTAGTTGCTGGGATTTATAGTTAACCTATAATCAAAGAGCATTCCAAACTCCACCAACAATGGAATTGAACCACACTTGGCACACAGAACTCCCATGACCAACAGAAAATACTGGAAGGGTTTGGTGGGCATTGACCTTGTGTTTGGGAGTTGTAGTTCACCTACATCCAGAGAGCACTGTGGACTCAAACAATGATGGCTCTGAACCAAACTTGACACAAATACTCAATATGCCCACATGTGAACACTGGTGGAGTTTGAGAAAAATAGACCTTGACATTTGGGACTTGTAGTTGCTGGGATTTGTAGTACACCTACAATCAAAGAGCATTCTGAGCCCCACCAGCGATAGAATTGAGCCAATCTTTCCACACAGAGCTCCCATGCCCAACAGAAAATACTGTGTTTTCTGATGGTCTTTGGTGACCCCTCTGACACCCCCTCGCGACCCCTCCAGGGGTCCCGACCCCCAGGTTGAGAAACACTGAGCTAGAGTCTTTTCCAAGTCTTCCATTTCTAATAATACAAAATGTTCAAGAAGTTGGCCACTAGATGGCCAGAACTTTCTTCTTCAGTTACTGAGGTAACTCTTCCCCAAAAGGTAGAAAATATCATGGGATCCTTTCACCCTAACCCTGAGCTGCTTTGGTTAGAAAAACAGGTTTTTCCCTATCTGTAGCTCAAGGTTAGCTTTGGAGAGGAAGTAATGCTCAATAATATTCAATAACTCAATATCTATCTATAATCAATTTGACCCAATATTACTCAATCATATCTCAATTGCTATTCTATCTATCTCTTTTTTTAATATAATTTTTATTGTGCTTTTTCAATATAAACAGCGAATGGGAGAAAACATAACAGTGTTATAGGAAAGTAGGAAAATAGAGTAGGTATTTAGAAAGGAGGCAAAATAAATAAATAAATAAATAAATTGTGCCGGACTTCCCAATATCTTCCAAGGTTGTTTCTCATAGTTCTGATATGGAGTGATGTTATCCATCAGTTTTGTCCTCTCAACTTTTCGTGTCTGTTGCATTTTCAAAAATTGTCCGTCACTGCTGCCTGCTCGGCCTCATCTTGTTTCTAGATTTTCAAATGTTGGACAAGTCTATCTTTAGTGTAGGATTTCTGTTAGCAATAAACTTCCTGTTGTTGTTGTTCATTCGTTCAGTCGTCTCCGACTCTTCGTGACCTCATGGACCAGTCCACGCCAGAGCTCCCTGTCGGCCGTCACCACCCCCAGCTCCTTCAAGGTCAGTCCAGTCACTTCAAGGATGCCATCCATCCATCTTGCCCTTGGTCGGCCCCTCTTCCTTTTGCCTTCCACTTTCCCCAGCATCATTGTCTTCTCTGGGCTTTGCTGTCTCCTCATGATATGGCCAAAGGACTTCAACTTTCCCTCTAGTCTCCTTCCCTCCAGTGAGTAGCCGGGCTTTATTTCCTGGAGGATGGACTGGTTGGATCTTCTCGCAGTCCAAGGCACTCTCAGCACTTTCCTCCAACACCACAGCTCAAAAGCATCTCTCTTCCTTCGCTCAGCCTTCCCTAAGGTCCAGCTCTCACATCCGTAGGTCACTACAGGGAATACCATGGCTTTGACTAAAACTTCCTGAAACTGTCCCAATTTGTCTTCTTTGGAGTGTTGCTCAGTCTCTGCGAAAGGCTATCCATCTGAATTAACTCAAAGACTTTTAGGATCCAGTCTTCGATACTTGGAATCTTGGTTTGTTTCCAAACTTTTGCAATTAGCAATCTGGCTGCAGTGCCTAAAAGGAAGAGTATCTTATCTTGGTTTGTATTTATATTTGTAATACTAAGTAAATAAGTCTCTGGGAGCTGGGGGATTTTGGTTTTTATTATTTTTTGTGTAGCTAAATGCACTTCCTTCCAGAATTTTTTGATATTCTTGCAAGTCCACCATTGATGGAAGAAGGTTCCGGTTTCTTTTCCACACTTCCAACAAAGATTCGATATACCTTTATTAAATTTAGACATTTTAACCGGGGTGTAATACCATTTATACAGCATTTTATACCAGTTTTCTCGTATATCAGCCGCTAAAGTGTGCTTTAATTTGATATTCCAAACTTCTTCCCATTTTTTCATTAAAATGTTATGACCCAAATCTCTGAGAATTTTAATTATTTAAGGTGTCCAATCTAGGATAAATGGTTTCCTAAAGGGCAATAAAACTGGTTCCAGCAGGGAAAAGCATGTAAATAGTGCACAGAAGCGTATCAACAAACCAGTTCTACTAGTTTATATGGCCGCCCGAAGAAGGCCTTGGGTAAGCTGCAAATTCTCTGCTCAAAGGCAAGCCACCATAAAGAGTAATTATAGTAATAAGACTTTATTTATATTCCACCCTATCTTGGCCTCCGAGTCCCCGTTGGGGGAGATGGTGGCGGGGTATAAATAAAGATTATTATTATTATTATTATTAGGTTCTTGTGGGTTTTTTCGGGCTATAGAGCCATGTTCTAGAGGCATTTCTCCTGACGTTTCGCCTGCATCTATGGCAAGCATCCTCAGAGGTGTGAGGATGCTTGCCATAGATGCAGGCGAAACGTCAGGAGAAATGCCTCTAGAACATGGCTCTATAGCCCGAAAAAACCCACAAGAACCTAGTGATTCCAGCCATGAAAGCCTTCGACAATACATTATTATTATTATTATTATTATTATTATTATTATTATCTCCCTGAGCAGAGACTCAGGGTGGACTCCAACAAACAAAAAGGTAAACATTCCATGTCTCAAAACAATGCTTCAAGAGGATAATAATTTTGCAATAACAGATTAAGCACTAGGAAAATCAACTTGTCCTGTCCCACATTTGTAGGAACTAGGCATTTTGAAGGAAATGGAAGGTGACATTGTTGGGCCTTAAAACGTCTAGTGTTCCACTGCTCAGCAGAACTGAAAACCTTGCCAGCATCCATATGTGGTCTTTGAAGTCTGAATTAATTATTGCTCCCATCACGTCTGAGCAGTGCCTTCCTTGGCAAGGACTGATGGGAGCTGAGCTCACAACAGCACCTGGAAACCTACAAATTCCATATCTGTTTACAATGGATTTTGTATCAGAAGCATTGCATGAATTAGTATAAAACCGATAAAAATAGAAGGAGCGCAGGTGGCTAAATATCTTTTGGTCAAAAACGGGCAACAGCAACGGCATTGTCTGTAGCCTTCAACAATTCTTCCTCCGTACATGAGGCAGGGCATCGTGGACAAGCATACAGATGCGGAGTTGTCTGTTCGGTTCCACAGTCTCACAAGGATTCTATTAGGTCGTGCCATTTTGCCAGGTTGCCAGGTTGTCTTTTGATCTGAATAGACTCTGCTCTGAGTCTATTCAGGGACTTCCATTCTTGGTTTGCCCCTGGAGGAAAACCCTCTCTTGTGGGGGGCCATCCAGTTGGGATTTCCAGGTTGAGCTGCCCAGAGGGATACCCTTGCTGTTGCTGAGGGGACGCCAATAGACGTGGTAGTTCTCATAAAGCTTTCCCTTGATTTGAGTCTACTGGGAGGAGGCTGGTAGCCATGTGGCTTTCACAGTGTTCAACGTTATTTCTCTCACATTTAGCAGCAACTTCCCGTCACACATCGGGGGGGGGGGGGGGGCAAAGCCAGCTAGCTTGTAAAGTTTATCAATAGGCGTAGGTTTAAGACATCCTGTGATTATTTTGCATGTTTCATTCAATGAGAGTTTGTCAACAGGTGTAGGTTTAAGACATCCTGTGATTGCCCCGAACAGAGCATAGGGTGACAGCCTGTGTTAGACGGGGTTACACTCCCCCTGAAGACGCAGGTTCGCAGCTTGGGAGTGATCCTGGACTCATCGCTGAGCCTGGAACCCCAGGTCTTGGCGGTGGCTGGGAGAGCTTTTGCACAACTAAAACTTGTGTGCCAGCTGCGCCCGTACCTTGGGAAGTCGGATCTGACCACGGTGGTCCACGCTCTTGTTACATCCCGATTAGATTACTGCAACGCACTCTACGTGGGGTTGCCTTTGAAGATTGCTCGGAAACTCCATCTAGTCCAGCGGGAGGCAGCCACACTACTCACCAGGGCGTCATACAGGGAGCATACCACCCCCCTGCTGTGTCAGCTCCACTGGCTGCTGATCCAGTTCCAAGCACAATTCAAGGTGCTGGCTTTGACCTACAAAACCCTATACGGTTCCGGCCTAGTGTATCGTCCGAACGGATCTCCCTCTACGTCCCACCCCGGAGCCTAAGATCCTCTGGGGAGGCCCTGCTCTCGACCCCACCTCTATCACAAGTGAGATTGGCGGGGACGAGAAGAAGGGCCTTCTCGGTGGTGGCCCCCCACCTGTGGAATTCACTCCCCAGGGAAATTAGATCTGCAACATCGCTCCTTTCTTTTAGGAAAAAACTAAAAACATGGATCTGGGACCAGGCATTCGGACAAGCGGGCAGATAAAGAAAGAACTTCGATGATGACTAGGAAATGATTAACGGATTGGACCTATGGAACTCTGGAAAACGAAACGCTGATTATAAGAATGACTTTTATATGATGTTTTATATGATGTGTTATGTACTGGTTGTTGATTGTTTTAATTGTGATAACTGTTTTAATTACGTTTTTGTATATTATGTGTAATTTGTATAGGCATCGAATTCTGCCTTTTCTGTAAGCCGCCCTGAGTCCCCCTTCGGGGGTTGAGAAGGGCGGGGTACAAGTACCATAAATAAATAAATAAATAAAATTGTTCTGCATGTTTCATTCAATGAGAGTTTATCAGGAGGTGTGGGTTAAAGACATCCTGTGATTATTCTGCATGTTTCCGTCAATGAGAGTTTATCAACAGGTGTAGGTTTAAGACATCCTGTGATTATTCTGCATGTTTCGTTCAATGAGAGTTTATCAAGAGGTGTAGGTTTAAGACATCCTGTGATTATTCTGCATGTTTCATTCAATGAGAGTTTATCAACAGGTTTAGGTTTAAGACATCCTGTGATTATTCTGTGTGTTTCATACAATGAGAGTGTATCAACAGGTGTAGGTTTAAGGCATCCTGTGATTATTCTGTGTGTTTCATACAATGAGAGTGTATCAACAGGTGTAGGTTTAAGGCATCCTGTGATTATTTTGCATGTTTCATTCAATGAGAGTTTATCAACAGATGTAGGTTTAAGACATCCTGTGATTATTCTGCGTGTTTCATTCAATGAGAGTTTATCAACAGGTGTAGGTTTAAGACATCCTGTGATTATTCTGCATGTTTCATTCAATGAGAGTTTATCAAGAGGTGTAGGTTTAAGACATCCTGTGATTATTCTACATGTTTCGTTCAATGAGAGTTTATCAAGAGGTGTAGGTTTAAGACATCCTGTGATTATTCTGCATGTTTCGTTCAATGAGAGTTTATCAAGAGGTGTAGGTTTAAGACATCCTGTGATTATTCTGCATGTTTCATTCAATGAGAGTTTATCAAGAGGTGTAGGTTTAAGACATCCTGTGATTATTCTACATGTTTCATTCAATGAGAGTTTTTCATCAGGTGTAGGTTTAAGACATCCTGTGATTATTCTGCATGTTTCGTTCAATGAGAGTTTATCAACAGGTGTAGGTTTAAGACATCCTGTGATTATTCTGCATGTTTCATTCAATGAGAGTTTATCAACAGGTGTAGGTATAAGACATCCTGTGATTATTCTGTGTGTTTCATTCAATGAGAGTTTATCAAGAGGTGTAGGTATAAGACATCCTGTGATTATTCTGCATGTTTCATTCAATGAGAGTTTATCAACAGGTGTAGGTTTAAGACATCCTGTGATTATTCTGCATGTTTCATTCAATGAGAGGTTATCAACAGGTGTAAGTTTAAGACATCCTGTGATTATTCTGCATGTTTCATTCAATGAGATTTTATCAAGAGGTGTAAGTTTAATACATCCTGTGATTATTCTGCATGTTTCGTTCAATGAGAGTGTATCAACAGGTGTAGGTTTAACTGTGATGATAATGTTTTAATGTGTATGGTGCTGATATTTTAATCGTGTAATGAAGTGGCATTGTGTTGTTATTGTATATTCTTTGTATGTTAACACATGTTGTGAACCGGTCCGAATCCCTCTTTGAAGGTGAGAGGGTCGGTATATAAAACCTCAAAATAAATAATAAATAAATAAACATCCTGTGATTATTCTGTATGTTTCAGTCAATGAGAGTTTATCAAGAGGTGTAGGTTTAAGACATCCTGTGATTATTCTACGTGTTTCATTCAGTGAGAGTTTATCAACAGGGGTAGGTTTAAGGCATCCTGTGATTATTCTTCATATTTCGTTCAATGAGTTTAGCAAGAGGTGTAGGTTTAAGACATCCTGTGATTATTCTGCATGTTTCATTCAATGAGAGTTTATCAACAGGTTTAGGTTTAAGACATCCTGTGATTATTCTGTGTGTTTCATACAATGAGAGTGTAGCAACAGGTGTAGGTTTAAGGCATCCTGTGATTATTCTGCATGTTTCGTTCAATGAGAATTTATCATCAGGTGTAGGTTTAAGACATCATGTGACTATTCTGCATGTTTCATTCCATGAGAGTTTATCAACAGGTGTAGGTTTAAGACATCATGTGTTTATTCTGCATGTTTCATTCAATGAGAGTTTATCAAGAGGTGTAGGTATAAGACATCCTGTGATTATTCTGCGTGTTTCATTCAATGAGAGTTTATCAAGAGGTGTAGGTATAAGACATCCTGTGATTATTCTGCGTGTTTCATTCAATGAGAGTTTATCAAGAGGTGTAGGTATAAGACATCCTGTGATTATTCTGCGTGTTTCATTCAATGAGAGTTTATCAAGAGGTGTAGGTTTAAGACATCCTGTGATTATTCTGCATGTTTCATTCAATGAGAGTTTATCAAGAGATATAGGTCTAAGTGTTTCTCAACCTGGGGGTCGGGACCCCTGGAGGGGTCGTGAAGGGGTGTCAGAGGGGTTGCCAAAGACCATCTGAAACCACAGTACTTTCTGTTGGTCATGGGGGTTCTGTGTGGGAAGTTTGGCCCAATTCTATTGTTGGTGGAGTTCAGAATGCTCTTTGATTGTAGGTGAACTATAAATTCCAGCAACTTCAACTCCTACTTCAACTCCCAAATGTCAAAGTCTGTTTTCCCCAAACTCCACCAGTGTTTGCATTTGGCCATGTTGAGTATTTGTGCCCAGTTTGGTCCAGATCCATCATTGTTTGAGTCCACAGTGCTCTCTGGATGTAGATGAGCTACAACTCCCAAACTCAGGCTCAGTGCCCACCAAACCCTTCCAGTATTTTCTGTTGTTTATGCGAGTTCTGTGTGCCAAGTTTGGTTCAATTCAATTGTTGATGGAGTACAGAAGACTTTTTGATTGTAGGTGTACTATAAATCCCAGCAACTACAACTTCCAAATAAACACACACACACACACACACACACACTCCGCAACCCCCACCAGTATTCAAATTTGGGCATATCGGGTATTTGGTCCAGTGAATGAAAATACATCCTGCATATCAGATATTTACATGACGATTCATAACAGTAGCAAAATTATAGTTATGAAGTAGCAATGAAAATAATAGTATGTTTGGGGGTCACCACAACATGAGTAACTTTATTAAAGGGTCACGGCATTAGGAAGATTGAGAAACACTGGTCTAAGACATCCTGTGATTATTCTGCATGTTTCATTCAATGAGAGTTTATCAAGAGGTGTAGGTTTAAGACATCCTGTGATTATTCTGCATGTTTCATTCAATGAGAGTGTATCAACAGGTGTAGGTTTAAGACGTCCTGTGATTATTCTGCATGTTTCATTCAATGAGAGTGTATCAACAGGTGTAGGTTTAAGACGTCCTGTGATTATTCTGCATGTTTCATTCAATGAGAGTGTATCAACAGGTGTAGGTTTATGACATCCTGTGATTATTCTGCGTGTTTCCGTCAATGAGAGTTTATCAACAGGTGTAGGTTTAAGACATCCTGTGATTATTCTGCATGTTTCATTCCATGAGAGTTTATCAACAGGTGTAGGTTTAAGACATCCTGTGATTATTCTGCATGTTTCAAAAAATGAGAGTTTATCAAGAGGTGTAAGTTTAAGACATCCTGTGATTATTCTGCATGTTTCGTTCAATGACAGTTTATCAAGAGGTGTAGGTTTAAGGCATCCTGTGATTATTCTGCATGTTCATTCAATGAGAGTTTTATCAACAGGTGTAGGTTTAAGACATCCTGTGATTATTCTGCATGTTTCGTTCAATGAGAGTTTATCAAGAGGTGTAGGTTTAAGGCATCCTGTGGTTATTCTGCATGTTTCGTTCAATGACAGTTTATCAAGAGGTGTAGGTTTAAGGCATCCTGTGATTATTCTGCATGTTTCATTCAATGAGAGTTTATCAAGAGGTGTAGGTTTAAGACATCCTGTGATTATTCTGCATGTTTCATTCAATGAGAGTTTATTATTATTCTCTTCTGCTCAGCCAGGTACATCCCTTCTTGCCCTCATGGGCTTCCGGCTTGAAGGAATTGTGCCAGCCACCCTGCTCCCTTTGCTGCTAACCATGGTAAGTAAATAACTACCCGTGTATATACTCAACCATAAGCTGACCTGAATATAAAAATAAAATAAATAAATATAACCTAATTTTACCACCAATAACTGGGATTACGTATTGACTCTAGTATAAGCCGAGGGTGGGAAATGCAACCGCTACTGGTAAATTTCAAAATAAAAATATATACTAATAAAATTACATTAATTGTGGCATCTGGAGGTTAAATGTTTTTTAATATTTACCATATTTCAAAGAAAAACAGGAAACTAAGTCTGTAAGTGGAAAAGGAGGGTCAACAAAAACAATATGGTATCAACAATAACATCATAATAATAATAATAATAATAATAATAATAATAATAATCTTCATTTGTATCCTGCCCTGTCTCTCCATGGGGACTCCGGCTGGCTTCCAACATAGTAACAGGCAAATATTCATAGAATCAAAGAGTTGGAAGAGACCTCAAGGGCCATCCAGTCCAACCCCATTCTGCCAAGAAGCAGGAATATTGCATTCAAATCACCCCTGACAGATGGCCATCCAGCCCCTGTTTAAAAGCTTCCAAAGAAGCCTATATCATAGAATCATAGAATCAAAGAGTTGGAAGAGACCTCAAGGGCCATCCAGTCCAACTCCCTGCCAAGAAGCAGGAATATTGCATTCAAATCACCCCTGACAGATGGCCATCCAGCCTCTGTTTAAAAGCTTCCAAAGAAGGAGCCTCCACCACACTCCCTCCAGGGCAGAGAGTTCCACTGCTGAACGGCTTTCACAGGAAGTTCTTCCTCATGTTCAGATGGAATCTCCTTTCTTGTAGTTTGAAGCCATTGTTCCATTGCGTCCTAGTCTCCAAGGAAGCAGAAAACAAGCTTGCTCCCTCCTCCCTGTGGCTTCCTCTCACATATTTATACATGGCTATCATATCCCCTCTCAGCCTTCTCTTCTTCAGGCTAAACATGCCCAGCTCCTTAAGCCGCTCCTCGTAGGGCTTGTTCTCCAGACCCTTGATCATTTTAGTCGCCCTCCTCTGGACACATTCCAGCTTGTCAATATATATAAGCAGTGCAGCGCTAGATATAGATCTATAATGACATATATGAATTTCACATATGCATTTCCCCCTGAAATATTTGCATATCCTCTCTATGTGCATTTCCCTCCTGCAATATTTGCAAGCCCTATATATCTATGTTTATATCTATCTAGACATTTCTCCCTCCCTATCCGCCTTGAGTCCCTTTGGGGAGATAGAGCAGAATATAAATATATTATTATTATTATTATTATTATTATTATTATTATATGTGTGTGCATGTGCGTGCATTTCTCCTGCAATATTTGCAAGCCCTATATATCTATGTTTATATCTATCTAGACATTTCTTCCTCCATATTCGCCCTGAGTCCCTTCGGGGAGATAGAGCGAAATATGTTGTTGTTGTTGTTGTTATTATGTGTGTGTGTGCATTTCTCCTGCAATATTTGCAAGCCCTATATATCTATGTTTATATCTATCTAGACATTTCTCCCTCCCTATCCACCTTGAATCCCTTTGGGGAGATAGAGCAGAATATAAATATATTATTATTATTATTATTATTATTATTATTATTATTATATGTGTGTGTGCATGTGCATTTCCCTCCTGCAATATTTGCAAGCCCTATATATCTATGTTTATATCTATCTAGACATTTCTTCCTCCATATTCGCCCTGAGTCCCTTCGGGGAGATAGAGCGAAATATGTTGTTGTTGTTGTTGTTGTTATTATGTGTGTGTGTGCATTTCTCCTGCAATATTTGCAAGCCCTATATATCTATGTTTATATCTATCTAGACATTTCTCCCTCCCTATCCGCCTTGAGTCCCTTCGGGTAGAAAGAGTGGAATATAAAGTATTATTATTATTATTATTATTATTATTATTATTATTGTGTGTGTGTGTGTGTGTGCATTTCTCCTGCAATATTTGCAAGCCCTATATATCTGTGTTTATATCTACCTAGACATTTCTCCCTCCCTATCCACCATGAGTCCCTTCGGGTAGAAAGAGTGGAATATAAAGTATTATTATTATTATTATTATTATTATTATTATTATTGTGTGTGTGTGTGTGCATTTCTCCTGCAATATTTGCAAGCCCTATATATCTGTGTTTATCTAGACATTTCTCCCTCTATATTCGCCCTGAGTCCCTTTTCAGAGATAGAGCGGAATATAAATAAAATTGTTATTGTTGTTGTTGCTATTATTATTATTATTATTATTATTATTATTATTATTATTATTAGTGTGTGTGCACATGCATTTCTCCTGCAATATTTGCAAGCCCTATATATCTATGTTTATATCTATCTAGACATTTCTCCCTCTATATTCAATCTGAATCCCTTTGGGGAGATAGAGCGGAATATAAATAAAGTTGTTATTATTATTATTATTATTATTATTATTATTATTATTATTATTATTGTGTGTGTGTATGTGCGTGCATTTCTCCTGCAATATTTGCAAGCCCTATATATCTGTGTTTATATCTACCTAGACATTTCTCCCTCCCTATCCACCTTGAGTCCCTTTGTGGAGATAGAGCAGAATATAAATATATTATTATTATTATTATTATTATTATTATTATTATTATTACATATGTGTGTGTGTGCATTTCTCCTGAAATATTTGCAAGCCCTGTGTATCTATATTCATACCAATCTAGACATGTCTATTATCTACATATATTTGTGTGTGCATTTTCCCCTTGTAATATTTGAAAGCCCTATATATCTATATTCATATATATCTATCTAGATATATCTATATATATATAGATAATTGTATGTATATAGGATTTGCAAAGACTTCCAAACATGTGAACAGAAAAATCATATATAAAATTATTTATACACACACACAGAGAGAGAGATACAGATCTATAGGTACCTCTATATATTTATCAATATCAATATCTATATAGGATTTGCAGAGACTTGCAAACATGTGAGGGGAACATTCATATATGAAATTATTTTTATATATACACACATATACATACACACACAGATATATACAGATATATAGGTACCTCTATATATTTATTGATATCTATATATAGGATTTGCAAAGACTTGCAAACTTGTGAGGGGAAAATTCATATATGAAATTATACACACACACACACATATATATACACACAGATATACAGATATATAGGTACCTCTATATATTTGTCAATGTCAATATCTGTATAGGATTTGCAGAGACTTGTAAACATGTGAGGGGAAAATTCATATATAAAAATATACATATAGGTACAGATATCTAGGTACATGGAAATCTCTAGATATCGATATGTATATAGGATTAGCAAACATATGAGGAGAAATTCATATATAAAATTAATGTCTATATATAGATACAGATATATAGGTACATAAGGATTGCAAAGGCTTGCAGGGGGAAATGCCTATATATCTGTAGGAGAGATTAACAAATATTTCAGGGAAAATGCTTTTGATAAGATTCATGGATATTCCTGACTTGCAAGGGCTTCTCTCCCTCTCCAGCGAGCAAAGGGGGATTTGGAAAAGAAAACACACTGTTTAGGGTGGGGAAGAGGAGAGAGTAATATATCATATTTTGCAAGCAATGGTCAAAAAGTGCTGTTATATTCTCACCTCTCTCCCTAGGTGTTATTCCTCGGTCCTCTCATCCAACTCTCAATGGATTGTCCCTGGGATTTGGTGGATGGTTTGAAAGTGGCATTCGGTAAGACTTTGGTTATTGGTCACGTTATGGTGATGCTTGGTGGTGGTGGTGGGAAATTGAGGAATTTTTGGTACTTCAGATGGATGAGGGATACAATTCCCATGCTCACTTGTTTGGGGCTGATGGGCACTGAGGTCCAGCGTGTGTGTGTGTATATATATATTATACCTATTTTATGTAATATAGCATTTCTATGTTATGTTTAGAATGTTATTTTCTTTTCACTTTTTTCTTTCCCCCTTCCACCCTCCCACCCCATACCCATACCTCATTTCCTTCTATATCTTTCACTTTAACCATGAACACAATTGTCTCAGTGGGTTGTTGTCGTTTTTTCGGGCTTTATGGCCATGTTCCAGAAGCATTCTCTCCTGATGTTTCGCCTGCATCTATGGCAAGCATCCTCAGAGGTTGTGAGGTCCCAAAATTAGTAATATTACATGTAATATAAATATATTATTATAATATCATATTATTATCAGTATTATTTTGCATTGCATTATAATATTATAAATATTGTAATGTAATGCAATATAATACTACTAATAATATATTATAATTTTATATTTATATTACATATAATATTACAATAGAATGGTATAATACAATATAGTAATTAATACCCTAATAATGGAAGGGTTTGGTGGACACTGACCTTGAGTTTGGGAATTATAGTTCACCCACATCCAGAGAGCACTGTGGACTCAAACAATGATGGATCTGGACCAAACTTGGCATATATTGTATGCATATACATCTTGTAAGCCATTCTGAGTCTCCTTCAGAGTGAGAAGGGTGGCATATAAATGTCGTAAATACATCTATATAAATAAAAATCTAATGTTCGTTTGTGGGATTAACATAACAATATAGTAATTAATATTGATATTGTACTATGCTAATAATATAATATATTGTATGCATATACATCTTGTAAGCCACTCTGAGTCCCCTTCAGGGTGAGAAGGGCGGCATATAAATGTCGTAAATATATCTTCTATATAAATAAAAATCTAATGTTAGTTTGTGGGATTCACAGAACTCAAAAACCACTGGGCGAATTGACACCAAATTTGGACACAAGACATCAAACAACACAATGTATGTCCTTCACTCAAAAAAATTGATTTTGTCATTTGGGAGTTGTAGTTGCTGGGATTTATAGTTCACCTACAATCAAAGAGCATTCTGAACCCCACCAATGATGGAATTGAACCAAACTTGGTGCACAGTTCTCCCATGACCAACAGAAAATACTTGAAGGGTTTGGTGGACATTGATCTTGAGTTTGGGAGTTGTAGTTCACCTACAATCAAAGAGCATTCTGAACCCCACCAATGATGGAATTGAACCAAACTTGGTGCACAGTTCTCCCATGACCCACAGAAAATACTTGAAGGGTTTGGTGGACATTGACCTTGAGTTTGGGAATTATAGTTCACCTACAATCAAAGAGCATTCTGAACCCCACCAATGATGGAATTGAACCAAACTTGGTGCACAGTTCTCCCATGACCCACAGAAAATACTGGAAGGGTTTGGTGGACATTGACCTTGAGTTTGGGAGTTGTAGTTCACCTACATCCAGAGAGCACTGTGGACTCAAACAATGATGGATCTGGACCAAACTTGGCACGAATATTCCATATGCCCAAATATGGGGTTTGGGGGAAATACACTGTGACATATGGGATTTGTAGTTTCTGGGATTTATAGTTCACCTACAATCAAAGAGCATTCTGAATCCCACAAATGACAGAATTGGGGCAAATTTCCCACACAGAACCCCCAAGACCAACAGAAAATACTTAAGGCCATCCAGTCCAACTCCCTTCACCAGAGAAAGAAATCGTCATCAAAGTCGTCCTGACAAAGAGCCATCCAGCCATAGATATAGATAGATAGATAGATAGATAGATAGATAGATAGATACGATTCACACACACAGATATAGTATCATAGATTTGAAAGGGACCCCTAAAGAAGGACAATTATATGTTGAATGTTGCAGGATGGGCAAACCAGAAAATCTCCACATCAACACTGACAAAGAAATACTGTTTACCCAACAAGCATAATGAAATTACGTATATTAGAAACCAACACTTTCTCATTACTTTATTTCCCAGATCACCTGACAGGGCCACAGCAACGCGTGGCAGGGGACAGCTAGTATTTATAATATTATAATACAGGGTTAGTCAAAATGAATAGGCCAATAAGAAAATTAATTGTACCCGAATGTATGTTTACTGTAACCAAACCACAGCTACGTAGCGACAGATAAACTATCAAAGTTTTTTTTGAGCAACACACATGTACGTTAATGCCGCTAGGCGTCGCTAGGAGTCGCTGTTTTCAAAATGGCGGAATCAGGCAAAGAGAAGGCGTTTTGTGTGATGACATTTGCTAAAACAATGTCAGTAATTATGGTCCAGCGAGAATTTCGAGCCAAGTATGGCAAGGAACCACCTCATCGACATTCCATTGCGAGGTGGGTAAAGCAATTTGAGGAGACGGGCTGCTTATGCAAGGGTAAAACCACAGGACGACCGCGTGTCTCCGAAGACACAGTGGAATCCATTCGTGCATCCTTTCAACGAAGTCCCCAGAAGTCGACAAATCGTGTTTCCATGGAATTGAAAGTTCCGCAAAAAACTGTGTGGCGCGTGTTACGCAAACGTTTGCAGTTCAAGCCGTATAAATTGCAAATAGTGCAGGCTTTGAAAAAAGGTGACTATTCGAAACGACACGATTTTTGCGAATCAATGCAGCGAAGACTAGAGGAGGAAGGCTTTGCCAACAGACTGGTCTTCAGTGACGAGGCAACGTTTCACCTGTGCGGGAAGGTCAATAGGCATAATCTCCGCTTTTGGGGATCTGAAAATCCTCATGCCGTATTGGAACATGTAAGGGATTCGCCGAAGGTAAACGTTTTCTGTGCAATAACCAACCGTCACGTGTTTGGCCCATTCTTTTTCGCGGAGAAAACCGTAACAGGCATAGTATACGCTGACATGTTGTCTGAATGGTTGATGCCACAGTTAGAAGAGAAAGTGCCCGATTTCGTATTCCAACAGGACGGTGCCCCTCCGCATTGGCACAACAGTGTACGCGAGTACCTCAACGAACACCTTCCCAGACGTTGGATTGGCCGTGCTGGAGTGACTGATCTTCCATTCCTCCTGTGGCCCCCCAGGTCCCCCGACCTCACACCATGCGACTTTTCTCTCTGGGGGTATGTGAAAGACACTGTGTTCCGACCTCCATTACTGCTGACCTTGGACGACTTAAAACAGCGCATATGTGCTGCATTCGATGCCATTACGTCGGATGTGCTGCAACGGATGTGGAATGAACTGGACTATCGCTTGGACGTCTGCCGTGTCACACGGGGCGCCCATATCGAACATCTCTGAAGGTGAGACAAAACTTTGATAATTTATCTGTCGATACGTAGCTGTAGTTTGGTTACAATAAACATACATTCGTCTAAAATTAATTTTCTTATTGGCCTATTCATTTTGACTAACCCTGTATAATGCAGTATAATACTAATAATAATATGATATTATAATTATATATTTGTATTACATGTAATATTACTAATAGTATTACAGTATAATGGTATAATACAATATAGTAATTAATATTGATATTGTACTATGCTAATAATATAATATATTCTATGCATATACATCTTGTAAGCCACTCTGAGTCCCCTTCAGGGTGAGAAGGGCGGTATATAAATGCAATAAATACATCTTCTATATAAATAAAAATGTAATGTTCGTTTGTGGGATTAACATAACTCAAAAACCACTGGACGAATTGACACCAAAATTGGACACAATACACCTGTTAGACCAATAAGTGACCATCACTCATAAAAACACTGAAAAACACAACAGAAGAGACTTAAAAAGCCAAAAAACAAAAATTACATTACAACACGCGCGCAAAACCACACACATACACATGTATATGCAAACACATATATACACAAATATATACCTTAGAGCACTGTGACCCACACCAATGACAGATCAGGACCAAACTTGGCACACCGAGGCCCAATGGCCCACTTTAAAACCTGGTGCGGTCCAGTGCAGGATGGGCCACTAATGATGGGATTTGCAGTACCTTCACCCGATTCACTTCCCACAGAACATTGTAGCCTCTATAAATCACAGACCAGGCCCAAACTTGGCACACAGAGTACTCATGGCCCACTCTACAGCCTAATGCAATTCTAAGGGGATGGATCATGGATGATGGGACTTGCAATACCTTCACTCACTTACTGAAACCACTGCGACCCTCATCCAATGACTAATCAAGACCAAATTGGCACACAGAGCCCCCATGACCCACTCTACATCCTGCTGCAGTTTTGGAGGAGGGTGGATGATGGGACTTGCAGTACTTTAACTCACTGAAACCACTGCGACCCTGAACCAATGACTGATCAAGACCAAACTTGGCACACATGACCCTATCTACATCCTGTTTCAGTTTGGAGGAGGGTGGATCATGGATGATGGGACTTGCAGTACCTTCACTCACTTACTGAAACCACGGTGACCCTAATCCAATGACTGATCAAGACCAAACTTGGCACACATGACCCACTCTGCATCCTGCTGCAGTTCGAAGGAGGATGGACTTTGGATGATGGGACTTCAAGTACCTTCACTCACTTCCTGAAAACAATGCAACCATCATCCAATGACCAATCAAGACCAAACTTGGCATACAGAACCGCCATTACCCACTTTCTGTAATAACCCGGGCAGCGCCGGGTCCCCAAGCTAGTAAATAAATAAAAGCAAATGTCTGCTAATCCAGTAGCATACCAAAACAAGCACAAACTGGGGGAAGAATATGGTTATTCCAGACTATTTTCGCAAAGCCTCTGCAAGTCTGCTTTTGCCAGAGGGTAGATCTGTCACTCTTGCCTGTTGAGCAGGAGAAGAGGGGGCGGCAGAGAGAAAGAAAGAGAAGAGATGGAACAGAGAGAGAGAGAGAGAGAAGAAAGGCAGCCAAGTGAGGGGGAGTGGACGAGTGGCAAAGCGACCCAGAGAGAAAGAGAGCCAGAGGCGTGGGTGGCAGAGCAAGGTCCACATCCAATTGTTCGTAATCTTAGAAAGAGGAGACTCGCTGAATGAATAGGATGTATACAAACATGGATATCTTCTTGATTCAGTGGGTTCGTGTTACTGCAGGAGAAGCCAATGTAGTGGGATTTACCAAGGCTCAAATGGAGAACCAGCATGGTGTAGGTTTAAGACATCCTGTGATTATTCCGCATGTTTCACTCAATGCTACGTTCCCCACCTTTGCATGCAGGCATGGGCAAGCTTGGGCCCTCCAGGTGTTTTGGACTTCAACTCCCACCATTCCTACTTACTTACTTAGACGATCCCTCATAGTCCGAAGGTGATGGTCCTCCAAGTGTAGTGTCCTGGCGGTGGGTCCGTAGGTGACTGTGGAGCCCTATTCTTGATCTGCATCGTCTCCCACAGTGAGGGCATCGGTTTCCAGACGGAAGGCGGTCCCAGTCAGGGTTGGCTTGACGCGCCTTCCTCTTGGCACGTTTCTCTCTTTCGCCCTCCATTCGTGCCTCTTCAAATTCTGCAGCACTGCTGGTCACAGCTGACCTCCAGCTGGAGCGCTCACAGGCCAGGGCTTCCCAGTTCTCAGTGTCTATGCCAAAGATTTTAAGGTTGGCTTTGAGTCCGACTTTCAATCTCTTTTCCTGCCCACCAACTTTCCATTTTCCGTTCTTGAGTTCAGAGTAGAGCAGCTGTTGAGATTAACTTCACAATTCAGCAGCAGATCTGTTGCACAACTTCAGCGCTTTCCAGTAGCTTCTTCCTGCACAGTATTTTCAGTCAACTGCTCCCACAGCCTGCAGTCACTCTGGAACCTTTTACAGACACTTGAGCACATGCCCGACCATTGTCAGTTTTACCATTGTCTTTCCCCCAGTCTAGATGATATTACAAACTTATCACAGCATACAGTTATATGTTGTCTTAGCAGACAGGTTCTTTTAATTACATAGAGCCTTCGACGAACAGCATCACAGCACAAGGAGAAATATACACTGTACACGACTTCCTTATATACAATCCGTTTACACATAGCAATCACCGATTGGTTCCCAACTCATTGACTCAACTCAAACCCAGGATTGCATTATTCACAATCACCTGGACTAGGCCAGAATACATTCCCCAAATGATTCCCTATATACAGTTAATGCATGACTCAGCATTTCCAATAGAAGCCCATTAGCAGTGCATGACTCAGCTATATTACATTACAATACATTGTAAAACCTGACAGCAGCTACTTTGGGAGATGGTGGTTGGGCATCCGGACAACATGGCCGATCCAGCGTAGTTGATGGCGGAAGACCATCGCTTCAATGCTGGTGGTCTTTGCTTCTTCCAGCCTGCTGACATTTGTCCGCCTGTCTTCCCAAGAGATTTGCAGGATTTTTCAGAGGCAACGCTGATGGAATCGTTCCAGGAGTTGCATGTGACGTCTGTAGACAGTCCACGTTTCGCAGGCATATAGCAGGGTTGGGAGGACAATAGCTTTATAAACAAGCCCCTTGGTATTCCTATGGATGTCCCGGTCCACAAACATTCTCTGCTTCAATCGGAAAAAAACTGCACTCGCCGAGCTCAGGCGGTGTTGTATTTCAGTGTCAGTGTTGACATCTGTAGACAGTCCATGTCTCACAGGCATATAGCAGTGTTGGGAGGACAACAGCTTTATAAACAAGCACCTTGTTCTCCCTACGGATGTGCCAATCCCCAAACACTCTCTGCTTCGTTTGGAAAAATGCTGCACTCGCAGAGCTCAGGCGGTGTTGTATTTCAGTGTCAATGTTGACTTTTGTTGAGAGGTGGCTGCCAAGGGAGCAGAAATGCTCAATGTTTTCTAATGTTACACCATTAAGCTGCATTTCTGGCATTGGAGAGGGATTGGCTGGTGACTACTGGAAGAGCGCTTGGGTTGTTCAATGACAGGCTGAGCTTCTCGTATGCTTCTGCGAAGGTGTTTAGAGTGGCTTGTAGGTCTTCTTCTGAATGCGCACAGACAACGTTGTCATCAGAATGGAATGGAACGGAAACCCTCGCAATAAGTAAGGGAACACTTCACAGGGCCTTCTCGGTGGTGGCCCCTCACCTGTGGAACTCACTCCCCGGGGAGATTAGATCAGCGACTTCCCATTTGTCATTCAGAAAAAAATTGAAGACCTGGATATGGGACCAGGCTTTTGGACATTCTGGCAGCTAAAGGAAAGACCTTGATGATGGGCAGGAATTGACGGAACGGAATGGATTTATGGAACTCTGAACACTGAGCATGAGATTGTTTACTATTGTGTTATGCACTGGTGTTTTTAACCTGTTAACTGTTTAATTGCTTTTATGTATGAATGTATTTTTGACATAGGCATCGAATTGTGCCTTCCTTTGTAAGCCGCCCTGAGTCCCCCCTTGGGGGTGAGAAGGGCGGGGTAGAAGCAACTGAAATAAATAAATAAATATTTGTACAGAGTCCCCTTCGGGGTGAGAAGGGCGGTATATAAATGTCGTAAATAAATAAATAAAACAAAAATTCAATGCTGAAACATACTAGACTTTACACATACAAAAACATTGAAATCACTCATCTTGATGTTAAAATCCTCTCTTTAAAACTGTTTCAACCAACCAACCAACTTGTATAGAAACCCCACTTGCCTAGTTTCCAACAGACCTCACAACCTCTGAGGATGCTTACCATAGATGTGGGTGAATCATCAGGAGATAATGCTTCTGGACATGGCCATACAGCCCAGAAAACTCACAGTAACCCATTATTATTATTATTATTATTATTATTATTATTATTATTATTTGAAACACAACAAGATGAATCCACAGCAGACAAGATCACTCTGCTGGCTGTTGAATTGGATATTATTATTATTATTATTATTATTATTATTATTTGAAACACAACAAGATGAGTTCACAGCAGACAAGATCACTCTGCTGGCTGTTGTATTGGATATTATTATTATTATTATTATTATTATTATTATTATTTGAAACACAACAAGATGAGTTCACAGCAGACAAGATCACTCTGCTGGCTGTTGTATTGGATATTATTATTATTATTATTATTATTATTATTATTATTTGAAACACAACAAGATGAGTTCACAGCAGACAAGATCACTCTGCTGGCTGTTGTATTGGATATTATTATTATTATTATTATTATTATTATTATTTGAAACACAACAAGATGAGTTCACAGCAGACAAGATCACTCTGCTGGCTGTTGAATTGGATATTATTATTATTATTATTATTATTATTATTTGAAACACAACAAGATGAGTTCACAGCAGACAAGATCACTCTGCTGGCTGTTGTATTGGATATTATTATTATTATTATTATTTGAAACACAACAAGATGAGTCCACAGCAGACACTCTGCTGGCTGTTGAATTGGATCACACGTCGGACACTTCCCAAGTGTCTAAGACTGTGTGATGTATCGGTGAATAATGCATGCAGATCCCAGTAAGGTGGCCTTTTGCAGCGGACAGATCGTAATTTTGTCAGCGCCTATTGTGTTTAAGTGCAGGCCAAGGTTTTGAGTCACTGCACCCAGTGTGCCCATCACCACTGGGACCACCTTGACTGGCTTGTGCCAGAGTTTTTGCAGTTTGATCTTTAAATCTTCATATCGTGTCTGCTTATTATTATTCTTATTCTTATTATTTGAAAGACAACAACAACATATTATTATTATTATACATTGCTTTCTCTCTCCACAAAGTGGCTGATTATTATTATTATTATTATTGACACAAAAACACAGTGTGTCACAGCAACCGAGATTTCTATGCTGGATTTCGTATCACAAAATCACAAGTCGAACCCTTCCCAAGCGTCTAGGACTGTGTGATGTATTATTATTGTTGTTGTTGTTGTTGACACAAAAGTACAGTATGTCACAGCAAAGAAGATCGAACCCTTCCCAAGTGTCTAGGACTGTGTGATGTATTATTATTATTATTATTATTATTATTATTATTATTATTATTTTACTGACACAAAAGCACAGTATGTCACAGCAAACGAGGTCTATATGCTGGATTTCGTATCACAAAATCACAAGTCGAACACTTCCCAAGTGTCTAGGACTGTGTGATGTATTATTATTATTATTATTGACACAAAAGCACAATATGTCACCGCAAACGAGATCTATATGCTGGATTTCGTATCACAAAATACAAGTCGAACACTTCCCAAGTGTATTGTCGAAGACAACAACATATTATTATTATTATACAGTGCTTTTTCTCTTCTCAAAGTGGCTGATTATTATTATTATTGTCATTATTATTTTACTGACACAAAAGCACAGTATGTCACAGCAAACGAGATCTATATGCTGGATTTCATATCACAAAATCACAAGTCGAACACTTCCCAAGTGTCTAGGATTGTGTGATGTATTATTATTATTATTATTATTATTATTATTATTATTTTACTGACACAAAACCACAATATGTCACAGCAAACGAGATCTGTATGCTGGATTTCGTATCACAAAATCACAAGTCGAACACTTCCCAAGTGTCTAGGATTGTGTGATGTATTATTATTATTATTATTATTATTATTATTATTATTTTACTGACACAAAACCACAATATGTCACAGCAAACGAGATCTATATGCTGGATTTCATATCACAAAATCACAAGTCGAACACTTCCCAAGTGTCTAGGATTGTGTGATGTATTATTATTATTATTATTATTATTATTATTATTATTTTACTGACACAAAAGCACAGTATGTCACAGCAAACGAGATCTGTATGCTGGATTTCGTATCACAAAATCACAAGTCGAACACTTCCCATGTGTCTAGGACTGTGTGATGTATTATTATTATTATTATTATTATTATTATTATTGACACAAAACCACAATATGTCACAGCAAACGAGATCTATATGCTGGATTTCGTATCACAAAATCACAAGTCGAACACTTCCCATGTGTCTAGGACTGTGTGATGTATTATTATTATTATTATTATTATTATTATTGACACAAAACCACAATTACTTACTTACTTAGGCGATCCCTCGTTGGACGAGTAAGATGGTCTTCCATTATGGATTTCCTTGTGGGTCCGTAGGTGGCTGTGGAGCCCTATTCTTGCTCTGCATCTTCTTCCGCAGTGAGGGCATTGGTTTCCAGGTGGAAGGCGTTCCCGGTCGGGGTTGGCTTGACGCGCCTTCCTCCTGGCACGTTTCTCTCTTTCACCCTCCACTCGTGCCTCCTCGAATTCTGCAGCACTGCTGGTCACAGCTGTCCTCCAGCTGGAGCGCTCAAGGGCCAGGGCTTCCCAGTTCTCGGTGTCTATGCCAGAGTTTTTAAGGTTGGCTTTCAGCCCATCTTTAAATCTCTTTTCCTGTCCACCAACGTTCCGTTTTCCATTCTTAAGTTCGGAGTAGAGCAACTGCTTTGGGAGACGGTGGTCAGGCATCCGGACAACGTGGCCGGCCCAGCGGAGTTGATGTTGGAGGACCATCGCTTCAATGCTGGTGGTCTTTGCTTCTTCCAGCACACTGACGTTTGTCCGCTTGTCTTCCCAGGAGATTTGCAGGATTTTCCGGAGGCAGCGCTGATGGAATCGTTCCAGGAGTTGCATATGACGTCTGTAGACTGTCCACGTCTCACAGGCATATAGCAGGGTTGGGAGGACAATGGCTTTATAGACGAGCACCTTGGTCTCCCTACGGATGTCCCGGTCCTCAAACACTCTTTGCTTCATTCTGGAAAATGCTGCACTTGCAGAGCTCAGGCGGTGTTGTGTTTCGGCGTCGATGTTGACTTTGGTGGAGAGGTGGCTGCCAAGGTAGCGGAAATGGTCCACATTTTCTAATGTGACACCATTAAGCTGTATTACTGGCATTGGAGAGGGATTGGCTGGCGACTGCTGGAACAGCACCTTGGTTTTCTCAATGTTCAGTGACAGGCCGAGCTTCTCGTATGCTTCTGCGAAGGTGTTTAGAGTGGCTTGTAGATCTTCTTCTGAATGCGCACAGACGACATTGTCATCAGCATACTGGAGTTCTATAACAGATGTTGTTGTAACCTTGGTTTTGGCTTTCAGTCTGCTGAGGTTGAGTAGCTTGCCATCTGTCCGATAGATTATTTCCACTCCGGTGGGAAGCTTCCCATCAACAAGGTGAAGTATCATAGCGATGAAGATGGAGAATAGAGTTGGGGCGATAACACATCCCTGTTTGACACCGGATTCCACTTTAAATGGGTCACTTTGGGAGCCACTGCTGTCCAAGACTGTTGCCATCATGTCATCATGGAGGAGCCGCAGGATGTTCACAAATTTGTTAGGGCACCCGATTTTGTGGAGGATGGTCCAGAGAGCGCTGCGATTCACTGTGTCAAATGCCTTTGCAAGGTCGATGAATGCCATGTACAGGGGTTGGTTTTGTTCCCTGCATTTTTCTTGGAGTTGTCGTGCAGTGAAGATCATGTCCACGGTTCCTCTGGAGGGGCGGAAGCCGTTCTGGGATTCTGGGAGGGTGTCTTCTGAGAGGGGCAGAAGGCGGTTTGCAAGGATTCTTGCGAGGATTTTCCCAGCGGAGGTTAGAAGGGAGATACCTCGATAGTTTCCGCAGTCTGTTCTTTCCCCTTTTTTGAAGAGGGTGATGATGGTGGCGTCCTTGAAATCTGCTGGGATTTTCTCGGTCACCCACACTTTTTCTATGAGCTGGTGGAGTTGGTGTGTTAGCTCAGGTCCTCCCTCTTTAAAGATTTCAGCAGGGATCCCATCTGGTCCACTGGCTTTGTTATTCTTCTGTTGGCTGATGGCATTGCTGACTTCTTCCAAACTAGGCAGTGCTGCAAGCTCATCCCTGGTTTGTTGTTGTGGGATTTGTGAGAGGACCTCGTCGGCCACATTGGAGCTGCGGTTCAGGAGGCTTTGGTAGTGTTCTTTCCAACGTAGTGCAATTGAGTTTTGGTCCTTCAGGAGTTTGGTTCCATCTGATGAGCGTAGAGGCTGTATGCCATGGTTTCTTGGTCCATAGATGACCTTTGTGGCTTTGAAGAATCCCTGAGCATTATGGGTATCTGCCAGGTGTTGGATTTCTTCGGCCTTCTTTGTCCACCAGATGTTCTTGAGTTCTCTTGTCCTTCTTTGGACCTCAGCTTTTGCACTAGCATAGATCTTTTTCTTAGCAGCACAGTTGATGTCTCTCTGCCATGCTTGGAAGGCTTTCCTTTTCTTGTCAATTAGCTGTTGGATCTCGATGTCATTTTCATCAAACCAGTCTTGATGTTTCTTGGCTTGGTATCCAATAGTTTCTTCGCAGGCTTGGATGATGGAGGTCTTCAGTTTGTTCCAATGTTCCTCAACATTTTCGGGGTGTTCTGTGGGTAGATGGTCCTTGAGTGCTGTTTGGAGATGGGCTCGCCTGGAGGGCTCCTGAAGGGCTTGGGTGTTCATTTTGCGCCTTGTCTTCCTTCCTTGGAGTCTGCGCTTGGGGGCGATCTTGATAGCCATCGAGGATCGAATTAGCCTGTGGTCAGTCCAGCAGTCGTCAGCACCTATCATGGCTCTTGTGAGGAGCACGTCACGGCGGTCTCTGGCGCGTGTGATTACATAGTCTAAGAGGTGCCAGTGCTTTGACCGGGGGTGCTTCCATGATGTCTTGAACTTGTTTTTCTGGCGGAAGAGCGTGTTGGTGATGACAAGGTTGTGCTCCGCACATTTGGTGAGAAGCAGGATGCCATTTGAGTTGCTGTTTCCAACCCCGTCTTTTCCTATGGTGCCTGGCCACAGGTCGAAGTCTCGCCCGACTCTTGCATTGAAGTCCCCCAGGAGAATGATTTTGTCCTCCTTAGGTATCCCCGATAGGACGGTGTCCAGCTGACAGTAGAATTTCTCCTTGATGTCTTCATCAGCGTCTAGTGTTGGTGCATAGGCACTTATGATGGTTGCCCGTTGGTTTTTGGCAAGATCAACTCGGAGGGTGGAGAGACGTTCGTTGATACCAGTGGGTGCTTCGGACAGATGTTTCATCAGATCATTTCTTATAGCGAAGCCAACTCCGTGCATTCTTTGGTCTTCTTTGGGCAGTCCCTTCCAGAAGAAGGTGTAGCCTCCTTTTTCTTCTTTCAGCTGTCCCTCTCCTGCTCTCCGGGTCTCCTGAAGGGCTGCTATGTCGATGTTGAAGCGTCCCAGCTCCCTTGCGATGATGGCAGTTCTGCGTTCGGGGCGTTCACTGCCACTGTTGTCCATCAGAGTCCGTACGTTCCACGTACCGAAGTTCATTTTTCTTTTTTGGCCGCAGGGTGGTGACCCCACTGGACGCGGCAGTCCAGTCAGGGATGAGTGAGGCAGACTATGTTTGGGGCACCTTTTCTAGCCCCCTCCCCATGTGGGGTGAGCAGAGTGGGTCCTCAATAGGGCTGCTCAGTCGTGGATACAGCTGCCGAACTACTCAACTGCCTCGGACCTTGAGGTAGAACGACTGAGTCCGTACCCACCGCCCATGTGCCAGTCTGTGACTAGGGGCTTCCAGATTTCACAGTCCTGCCCCCGTCGCCACTCGCTGATCGCCATGGGACTTTGGTTGGTTGGTTTTTATTTTCTGTGGAAGACGCCTGTGCGTGGATTTTTTTAATGTGTGGAGGTCAGTGCACAACTGATCAACACACAGACTTCACAGAGTGAGGTTCCACTGGTGATGTAGTTTAACACAATGACCGTGGCTTCTCAGTCTGTTGCAGCCTTCTTCCGCCTTCGCAGCCGTTGTAACATGTGCCATGTTATCCTCCGCCTGCTCCGCCGTTGAGGTCTTTGGGTCTTCGGACTGTGCTTGGTCTGGGACCTCCCCCGCAGCCACTCCTGGGAGTGCACGACTCCAGTTGTTGTGCCTACAGGTTCATCGGAACACGCAAGCCCCCTCACCACGACAAGGTGACAGTCCATCGAGGGGGAAGATGCAGCATTATTATTGACACAAAACCACAATATGTCACAGCAAACAAGATCTATATGCTGGATTTCGTATCACAAAATCACAAGTCAAACACTTCCCAAGCGTCTAGGGCTGTGTGATGTATTTTCGAATGATGCGCACAGATCCAAGTATTATTATTATTATTATTATTATTATTATTATTATTATTCAGGCCATGAAAGCCTTCGACAATACATCTCCCTAGACATGTTGTGAATCCCAATTAGTACAGACCCATTGAATCAATGGGATTTGCCTAGATGTAGAGCCATTGAATCAATGGGATTCCCCATTCAGCAGTGGATTTGCATGGGCCTGCTTTCATTATAACTGTCTAAAAAGATGCAGCATTATCTCGTTTTTGGTGCTAGCTGTGTTTACGTGTGTGTGTAAAGGAGGTGGGTGGGGTGTGAGTAACGCTGCTCCTGCTCCTCCCAGACCCCAACTTCTGGGTTCTCTGTCTGACCGACATGCGCTGGCTCCGCAACCAGGTCATCGCACCCTTCACCGAGGAGCTGGTGTTCCGCGCCTGCATGTTGCCCATGCTCGTCCCCTGCACAGGATTGGGGCCGGCCATCTTCACCTGCCCCCTCTTCTTCGGAGTCGGTGAGTACCATCTTATTACTTGCAGGATATCCTCCCCTTGCCTTTGTTTTGCTTTGCACAAAGCTGGTGGGTAGAAAAGCAAAAAAAAAAAACCCTCACAACAACCCTATTATTATTATTATTATTATTATTATTATTATTATTAATTTATTAGCTTGGGTTCCCGGCATTGCCCAGGTTATTTTAAAAAGTCATTTTTTAAATTGACTTAAAAAAATTAAAGAATTTCCAAACGGCACCCATTGACGCCAATCTTTTTTTTGCAACAGGGCGCATTTACAATGGATTCTGCAGCAAATGCTTCAGCTGTGCTTCATAAAAAAGAAGCATCAGCCTCATTAGCAAGCCTTACACATGCTGATTAATTCTCAGTGAATGTTTGGTGTTTATACCTATTTTATATATCTACTAGCTTGGAAGAATTTCCAAATGGCACCCATTGACACCAATCTTTTTTGTAACAGGGCGCATTTACAATGGATTCTGCAGCAAATGCTTCAGCTGTGCTTCATAAAAAAGAAGCATCAGCCTCATTAGCAAGCCTTACACATGCTGATTAATTCTCAGTCAATGTTTGGTGTTTATACCTATTTTATATATCTACTAGCTTGGAAGAATTTCCAAATGGCACCCATTGACGCCAATCTTTTTTTGCAACAGGGCGCATTTACAATGGATTCTGCAGCAAATGCTGCAGCTGTGCTTCATAAAAAAGAAGCATCAGCCTCATTAGCAAGCCTTACACATGCTGATTAATTCTCAGTGAATGTTTGGTGTTTATACCTATTTTATATATCTACTAGCTTGGAAGAATTTCCAAATGGCACCCATTGACACCAATCTTTTTTTGCAACAGGACGCATTTACAATGGATTCTGCAGCAAATGCTTCAGCTGTGCTTCATAAAAAAGAAGCATCAGCCTCATTAGCAAGCCTTACACATGCTGATTAATTCTCAGTGAATGTTTGGTGTTTATACCTATTTTATATATCTACTAGCTTGGAAGAATTTCCAAATGGCACCCATTGACACCAATCTTTTTTGCAGCAGGGCGCATTTACAATGGATTCTGCAGCAAATGCTTCAGCTGTGCTTCATAAAAAAGAAGCATCAGCCTCATTAGCAAGCCTTACACATGCTGATTAATTCTCAGTGAATGTTTGGTGTTTATACCTATTTTATATATCTACTAGCTTGGAAGAATTTCCAAATGGCACCCATTGACACCAATCTTTTTTTGCAACAGGGCGCATTTACAATGGATTCTGCAGCAAATGCTGCAGCTGTGCTTCATAAAAAAGAAGCATCAGCCTCATTAGCAAGCCTTACACATGCTGATTAATTCTCAGTCAATGTTTGGTGTTTATACCTATTTTATATATCTACTAGCTTGGAAGAATTTCCAAATGGCACCCATTGACACCAATCTTTTTTGCAACAGGGCGCATTTACAATGGATTCTGCAGCAAATGCTTCAGCTGTGCTTCATAAAAAAGAAGCATCAGCCTCATTAGCAAGCCTTACACATGCTGATTAATTCTCAGTGAATGTTTGGTGTTTATACCTATTTTATATATCTACTAGCTTGGAAGAATTTCCAAATGGCACCCATTGACACCAATCTTTTTTTGCAACAGGACGCATTTACAATGGATTCTGCAGCAAATGCTTCAGCTGTGCTTCATAAAAAAGAAGCATCAGCCTCATTAGCAAGCCTTACACATGCTGATTAATTCTCAGTGAATGTTTGGTGTTTATACCTATTTTATATATCTACTAGCTTGGAAGAATTTCCAAATGGCACCCATTGACACCAATCTTTTTTGCAGCAGGGCGCATTTACAATGGATTCTGCAGCAAATGCTTCAGCTGTGCTTCATAAAAAAGAAGCATCAGCCTCATTAGCAAGCCTTACACATGCTGATTAATTCTCAGTCAATGTTTGGTGTTTATACCTATTTTATATATCTACTAGCTTGGAAGAATTTCCAAATGGCACCCATTGACACCAATCTTTTTTTTGCAACAGGGCGCATTTACAATGGATTCTGCAGCAAATGCTTCAGCTGTGCTTCACAAAAAAGAAGCATCAGCCTCATTAGCAAGCCTTACACATGCTGATTAATTCTCAGTCAATGTTTGGTGTTTATACCTATTTTATATATCTACTAGCTGCACAAAATGCATAAAGTTGTGGGTGAACTACAACTCCCATCATGCCAGGTTAACCCCCAGAAACTCCTATTATTATTATTATTATTATTATTATTGCCCAGGTTATTTTAAAAAGTCATTTTTTAAATTGACTTAAAAAAATTAAAGAATTTCCAAACGGCACCCATTGACGCCAATCTTTTTTTTGCAACAGGGCACATTTACAATGGATTCTGCAGCAAATGCTTCAGCTGTGCTTCATAAAAAAGAAGCATCAGCCTCATTAGCAAGCCTTACACATGCTGATTAATTCTCAGTCAATGTTTGGTGTTTATACCTATTTTATATATCTACTAGCTTGGAAGAATTTCCAAATGGCACCCATTGACACCAATCTTTTTTGCAACAGGACGCATTTACAATGGATTCTGCAGCAAATGCTTCAGCTGTGCTTCATAAAAAAGAAGCATCAGCCTCATTAGCAAGCCTTACACATGCTGATTAATTCTCAGCGAATGTTTGGTGTTTATACCTATTTTATATATCTACTAGCTTGGAAGAATTTCCAAATGGCACCCATTGACGCCCATCTTTTTTGCAACAGGGCGCACTTACAATGGATTCTGCAGCAAATGCTTCAGCTGTGCTTCATAAAAAAGAAGCATCAGCCTCATTAGCAAGCCTTACACATGCTGATTAATTCTCAGTCAATGTTTGGTGTTTATACCTATTTTATATATCTACTAGCTTGGAAGAATTTCCAAATGGCACCCATTGACACCAATCTTTTTTGCAACAGGGCGCATTTACAATGGATTCAGCAGCAAATGCTTCAGCTGTGCTTCATAAAAAAGAAGCATCAGCCTCATTAGCAAGCCTTACACATGCTGATTAATTCTCAGCGAATGTTTGGTGTTTATACCTATTTTATATATCTACTAGCTTGGAAGAATTTCCAAATGGCACCCATTGACACCAATCTTTTTTGCAACAGGGCGCATTTACAATGGATTCTGCAGCAAATGCTTCAGCTGTGCTTCATAAAAAAGAAGCATCAGCCTCATTAGCAAGCCTTACACATGCTGATTAATTCTCAGTCAATGTTTGGTGTTTATACCTATTTTATATATCTACTAGCTTGGAAGAATTTCCAAATGGCAACCATTGACACCAATCTTTTTTTGCAACAGGACGCATTTACAATGGATTCTGCAGCAAATGCTTCAGCTGTGCTTCATAAAAAAGAAGCATCAGTCTCATTAGCAAGCCTTACACATGCTGATTAATTCTCAGTGAATGTTTGGTGTTTATACCTATTTTATATACCTACTAGCTTGGAAAAAGTCATATTTTTAACTGCACAAAATGCATAAAGTTGTGGGTGAACTACAACTCCCATCATGCCAGGTTAACCCCTACAAACTCCTATTATTATTATTATTATTATTATTATTGCCCAGGTGATTTTAAAAAGTCATTTTTTAAATTGTACAAAATGCTAAACTTGCTGACCGAAAAGTCGCAGGTTCGAATCTGGGGAGTGGGGTAAGCGCCTGCTGTTAGCCCCAGCTTCTGCCAACCTAGCAGTTCGAAAACATGCAAAGGTGAGTAGATCAATAGGTACCGCTCCAGCAGGAAGGTAATGGCGCTCCATGCAGTCATGCTGGCCACATGACCTTGGAGGTGTCTGTGGACAATGCTGGCTCTTTGGCTTAGAAATGGAGACGAGCACCAACCCTCAGAGTCGGACACGACTGGACTTTACCTTTACCTATCTATCAATAAAAATTATAAATATAAATAAATAAATAAATAAATAAATAAATGTAATGTAATGTAATTTTTGTGGGATTAACAGAACTCAAAAACCACTGGACGAATTGAGACCAAATTTGGACACAAGACACCTAACAACCTAATGTATGTCCTTCACTCAAAAAATATTGATTTTGTCATTTGGGAGTTGTAGTTGCTGGAATTTATAGTTCACCTACAATCAAAAGAACATTCTGAGCCCTACCAACAATGGAGTTGAACCAAACTTGGCACACAGTTCTCCCATGACCAACAGAAAATACTGGAAGGGTTTGGTGGGCAGTGTCCTTTGGTTTTGGAGTTGTAGTTCACCTACATCCCGAGATCACTGTGGACTCAAACAATGATGGATCTGGACCACACTCTACACGAATACTCAATATGCCCAAATGTGAACACTGGTGGAGTTTGGGGAAAATAGAATCTTGACATTTGGGAGTTGTAGTTGCCGGGATTCATAGTTCACCTACAATCACAGAGCATTCTGAACCCCACACACGATAGAATTGGGCCAAATCTCCCACATAGAACAGCCATGTGGACCACAGCAATGCGTGGCAGGGGATGGCTAGTATATATATATATAATATCTGTGTGTGCCTTTGTTTCTTGTCTCCCCTGCAGCTCATTTTCACCACGTCATTGAGCAGTTGAGGTTCCGCCAAGGAAGCACAGCCAGTATATTCCTCTCGGCAGGTATGGCTTTGCCACACTCGGAAAGTGGACATGTTTGGTGGGATGTGGTGTACGGACTAAAAAAAAAACCAATAGAGTCTGACTTCATTTATGGGAAATGTAAATGTGTACCTCCAGTGGCATGGCTATGATGTGTCTACCATTCCAACCCACCTTGTAAACAAAGTAGCCTGGCACAGCATTGAAGGGCCACCTCAACCTTATGGTGGTGGTCACAGTTAAGGCATTGTGTTGGCATCTTCCTGGCATTGTCTTACTTCCTTGTCCAATGCTTGACTGCTTTCTTCCTCTCTCTCCAGTGTTCCAGTTCTCATACACAGCTGTATTTGGGGCCTACACAGCCTTCATCTTCATCAGGACAGGTGGGTGAAGAAGACATGGGAAATATTATTATTATTATTATTATTATTATTATTATTATTATTATTATGTTTATACTCTGCTTTGGCAGGGCTCTTGGACATGTTTACACTGGGATGTCTGTGGTGGAGGAAACACATACAATCTAGGATGAAATGGTCCCTGAATGAAAGCCTTGACTTGGGTGGTGGGCAGTGGGTTGTTGGTGGAGGACATTGGCAGGACTCTTGGACATGTTTAGACTGGGATGTCTGTGGTGGAGGAAACACAAACAATCTAGGATGAAATGGTCCCTGAATTATTATTATTATTATTATTATTATTATTATTATTATTATTATTATTGGAGGGAGGGCCTTTGGTGTGTCCTGAGTAACGGGAGCTATAGCAGTTTGTGGAAGTGGGGAAATAAATAATAATAATAGTAATAGTTATTATTACTATTATTATCATTGGAGGGAGGGCCTGAGTAACGGGAGCTATAGTTGTTTGTGCAAGTGGGAGCTGTCTGTGTACGTGGACACCCCAGCCACATACGCACATACATATTTTCACATTCATTACGTGCATAGATTGACTAAACTTCGAAGGAGGTTTGTTTTCCTGAGTCGTGACTTGCTTAATTGGATTTCAGAGATGGTAAGTGGAGTGGGAGTGGGCGTTTGGAGGGAACCGTTGCCTAGACACGTTTGCTAGCGGCACGGTTTTCCCTCTGTACGCTTGTGATGAAAGTGTCTCCCGCCCACGTGTGGCTCAGGCTCTCTCCCCTTCCCTTCTCCGCAGGGCACCTCATTGGGCCTGTCCTCTGCCACTCCTTCTGCAACTACGTGGGCTTTCCGGCCGTGGGGGCGGCTCTGGAGCACCCTCAGCGCGTCCTGGTGGTCTTCTTCTACCTGCTGGGCGTGGGGCTCTTCCTCCTCCTCCTCCACCCCATGACGGACCCGGCTTTCTTTGGCCGCCTGCCCATCTGCTCCCTCTCCAGGCTGACCTCTCCCACCAAGAGCCTGGGGAGCTTCTCCTTCTGCTCCTGATGCTCAGCCCGCCACCTCTTTCCCTCGGGCCAAGCAAGACCTTGGCATCTCTCCTGCACGCTTGGGGTGGATTTGGAGTCGAGTTGCACGAGGGCGCAGGACACGATCCGATCACTCCTTGCCGAAAAGCTGCCGCCGAATCCCGTTTGTGGTGAGGATGTAGCTGGGCCTGCATTCCTGAGGACTTCTGCCCTGAGCCCTTTTTTTATAGTTCCCCAGTCGGGTGGGCATGGGGAGGCGGTCATATTTTCCTTCAGGTTCCCAAAAAAACTCTATTTTTATTATTAAAGATACTTTAAGGAGAGCTTTTCATTATTTCAAGGGGTGAGTTGTGATTTGGATAGAGCCATTCTCCATCGTGGTCAACGGTGAATTGCACATATGGTGTTTCCTGCGCCTGCGCAGACAATTCCAGCCATTCTCCATCGTGGTTAACGGTGAATTGCACATATGGTATTTCCTGCGCCTGTGCAGACAATTCCAGCCGTTCTCCATCGTGGTTAACAGTGAATTGCACATATGGTATTTCCTGCGCCTGTGCAGACAATTCGAGCCGTTCTCCATCGTGGTTAACGGTGAATTGCACATATGGTGTTTCCTGCGCCTGTGCAGACAATTCGAGCCGTTCTCCATCATGGTTAACATTGAATTGCACATATGGTATTTCCTGCGGCGGTGCAGACAATTCGAGCAGTTCTCCATCGTGGTCAACGGTGAATTGCACATATGGTATTTCCTGCGCCTGTGCAGACAATTCGAGCTGTTCTCCATCGTGGTCAACGGTGAATTGCACATATGGTATTTCCTGCGCCTGTGCAGACAATTCAAGCCGTTCTCCATCGTGGTTAACGGTGAATTGCACATATGGTATTTCCTGCGCCTGTGCAGACAATTCGAGCTGTTCTCCATCGTGGTTAACGGTGAATTGCACATATGGTATTTCCTGCGCCTGTGCAGACAATTCAAGCCGTTCTCTATCGTGGTTAACGGTGAATTGCACATATGGTATTTCCTGCGCCTGTGCAGACAATTCGAGCTGTTCTCCATCGTGGTTAACGGTGAATTGCACATATGGTATTTCCTGCGCCTGTGCAGACAATTCAAGCCGTTCTCTATCGTGGTTAACGGTGAATTGCACATATGGTATTTCCTGCGCCTGTGCAGACAATTCGAGCCGTTCTCCATCGTGGTTAACGGTGAATTGCACATATGGTGTTTCCTGCGCCTGTGCAGACAATTCGAGCCGTTCTCCATCGTGGTTAACGGTGAATTGCACATATGGTATTTCCTGCGCCTGTGCAGACAATTCAAGCCGTTCTCCATCGTGGTTAACGGTGAATTGCACATATGGTATTTCCTGCGCCTGTGCAGACAATTCGAGCTGTTCTCCATCGTGGTTAACGGTGAATTGCACATATGGTATTTCCTGCGCCTGTGCAGACAATTCAAGCCGTTCTCTATCGTGGTTAACGGTGAATTGCACATATGGTATTTCCTGCGCCTGTGCAGACAATTCGAGCCGTTCTCCATCGTGGTTAACGGTGAATTGCACATATGGTATTTCCTGCGCCTGTGCAGACAATTCGAGCCGTTCTCCATCGTGGTTAACGGTGAATTGCACATATGGTATTTCCTGCGCCTGTGCAGACAATTCAAGCCGTTCTCCATCGTGGTTAACGGTGAATTGCACATATGGTATTTCCTGCGCCTGTGCAGACAATTCGAGCCGTTCTCCATCGTGGTTAACGGTGAATTGCACATATGGTATTTCCTGCGCCTGTGCAGACAATTCGAGCCATTCTCCATCGTGGTTAACGGTGAATTGCACATATGGTATTTCCTGCGCCTGTGCAGACAATTCGAGCCGTTCTCCATCGTGGTTAACGGTGAATTGCACATATGGTATTTCCTGCGCCTGTGCAGACAATTCGAGCCGTTCTCCATCGTGGTTAACGGTGAATTGCACATATGGTATTTCCTGCGCCTGCGCAGACAATTCGAGCCGTTCTCCATCGTGGTTAACGGTGAATTGCACATATGGTATTTCCTGCGCCTGTGCAGACAATTCGAGTCGTTCTCCATCGTGGTCAACGGTGAATTGCACATATGGTATTTCCTGCGCAGACAGTTTGAGCTATTTTCCATCGTGGTCAACTGTGAATCACACATATGGTTTTCCTGCGTGTGCACAGACAATTCGAGCCATTCTCCTTCGTGGTCAACGGTGAATTGCGCATATGGTATATCCTGCGCCTGCGCAGAGAATTCAAGCCAGTCTCTATCGCGGTCAACTGTGAATCACACATGGTATTTCTTGCGCCTGCGCAGACAGTTCGGAATCTTCTAGGAAACTTATTAGACACTTTTAGGCAGTAGCCCCACCCACTCTCCCCATAGAGTATATAGCCAGTGGGAGGGGTTACTGCTTCAGTTCATTACATCTGCCGCTTTCGCAGCAGTTAGGGAATCTTTTTGCTTTCAGTCTAGCCCCCTTTCCCACCGCAGTTTCCCACTTTCCCAGCCCCCTTTCCCACCCTAGTCTTTCCTTTTTCTATCTTTCCCCTTCCTACCCAAGTTTTACCTAGCCCCATCCCCTCTCCCCCACTTTTCCATCTCGCTTTCCATCCCTTCCTTCCCCAGGTTCCAAACTCTCTTCCCATTTCAGTCTAGCCCCCTTTCCCACTGCAGTTTCCCACTTTCCCAGCCCCCTTTCCCACCCTATACTTTCCTTTTTCTGGTTTCCCCCTTCCTACCCCAGTCTTTACTATCCCCAGCCCCTCTCCCACTTTTCCATCTTGCTTTCCATCCTTTCCTTCTCCAGGTTCCAGCCTCTCCACATTTCAGTCTAGCCCCCTTTCCCACTGCAGTTTCCCACTTTCCCAGCCCCCTTTCCCACCTAAGTCTTTCCTTTTTCTAGCTTTCCCCTTCCTACCCAAGTTTTACCTATCCCCATCCCCTCTCCCCCACTTTTCCATCTCGCTTTCCATCCCTTCCTTCCCCAGGTTCTAGCCTCTCCTTCCCATTTTAGCTTAGCCCCCTTTCCCACTGCAGTTTCCCACTTTCCCAGCCCTCTTTCCCACCCTAGTCTTTCTGTTTCCTAGTTTTCCCCTTGCTACCCAAGTTTTTACTATCCCCAACCCCTCTCCCCCACTTTTCCATCTCGTTTTCCATCCCTTCCTTCCTCAGGTTCCAAACTCTCCTTCCCATTTCAGTCTAGCCCCCTTTCCCATTGCAGTTTCGCACTTTCCCAGCCCTCTTTCCCACCCTAGTTTTCCCTTTTTTCTAGTTTCCCCCTTCCTACCCCAGCCTTAACCCTAACCCCAACCCATCTCTCCCACTTTTCCATCTCGCTTTCCATCCCTTCCATCCCCAGGTTTGCCTCTCCTTCCCATTTCAGTTTAGCCCCCTTTCCCACTTCAGTGTTTCCCACTTTTCCACTTGCCTCCTTCCCACCCCAGTCTTTCCTATTTCAAGTTTCCCCCTTCCTACCCAAGTCTTTACTATCCCCATCCCCTCTCCCTGACTTTTCCATTCTGCTTTCCATCCCTTCTTTCCCCAGGTTCCAGCCTCTCCCCATTTCAGTCTAGCCCCCTTTCCCACTGCAGTTTCCCACTTTCCCAGCCCCCTTTCCCACCCTAGTCTTTCCTTTTTTAAGTTTTCCCCTTCCTACCCCAGTCTTTAGTATCCCCATCCCCTCTCTCCCACTTTTCCATCCCACTTTCCTTCCCCAGGTTCCAGACTCTCCTTCCCATTTTAGTCTAGCCCCCTTTCCCACTTCAGTCTTTCCCACTTGCCCCCTTCCCACCCCAGTCTTTCCCCCTTTCCTCCCTCCTCCTTGCTTTACCCTTTTCTCTTATTGGGAATGGAGAGAGAGTTGGGGAGCGCTCCTTTAACTGAAGGGGAAATTATGGAGGAAAAGTGGGGTGTCGGATAAGACGGAATGTCGGATAAGTGAAGGTCGGGTAAGCGAATATACTGAACATGCTTAAGAAGACAAGAGCATCTGGGCCACAGAAAGGTCAACAAGTGGTTGGTGATATGTGTTGCTATTGTTGTAGTGTGCCTTCGACTCACTTCTGACTTACGGCAACGCTTGGGCCAACCTATCACAGGCAACATTTCTTCTGAGGCTGAGAGAGTGTGACCTAGTGGATTTCCATGGCTGAGTAAGGATTCAAACCCTAGTTTCCGGAGACGTTGTCCAACGCTCAGACCGCTACGCAAAGAAAAGATGCCATGACACCAGGTGGGCCTCCAGTGTGTGTTTCTTTATTAGTTCAGCAATCCTTCCAAGCAGTCCTCCCCTGGGTCCACCAGTCCCCTTCTCCCTCTCCTTCCTCCCCTCCACCCCCAGGATCAATTTTGGGCAGCTTAAACATTGTAGGGCTCTCATGGTTGAGTGGGGAAGTGGGGGGGACCCTTCTCCCCATGCAAGCAACTGTTAAGAGCGGGACGGCATGAGTTGCTCCCATGAGGAACGGCTTGAGGCTGGATGAAAACAGCTGCAGAGAGAAGGGAAAGTGTTGGACGTCAACTCGGAGGAGGACCCGCACAACTAGCGCAGCAGCAAAGAGCGGACACAGCAGCTTCTACCAAGAAGAATGGGGTCGGAGACTTGCCTAGCCAAGACCACCCTCGATCCACCAGCCCTGGCTTGTGGGTGGAGAGATCCCACAGGGCTCCCCTCGTGTGTGGATTCAAGGCTCCGGTGGTGTTGGTGTCCCCACAAGGTGTGGGGTCCTCCTCCTGCTCCCACAGGCCATTTCTGGTGAAGGGGAGGGTGGGCTTGGAATAGAAGGGGGGCGGGTGTGGGGAGAGGGAATCACAGGTCACTCTCTCCATACAGGGCACTGGAGAAGGAGACATAGTCCAAAGCGCCCGACACAGCGTCAGCTCCAGTGTATTTCGTCATCCGGCTGATGCAGTATTCCGCCTGCTCCGGAGGCAGCTCCCGACGCAGTTCCTCTATCGTGATGTAGCTCTGTCAAAGAAGGTGGGAAGAGAGGGTTATTCAAGATTGAGCCAACATGTGATGTGGCGGCAAAAAAAGCCAATGGGATTTTGGCCTGCATCAAGAGGAGCATAGTGTTTAGATCCAGGGAAGTCATGCTCCCCATGCTCTATTCCGCTTTGGTTACACCACACCTGGAATATTGTGTCCAATTGAAGAGATATTGACAAGCTGGAATGTGTCCAGAGGAGGGCAACTAAAATGATCAAGGGTCTGGAGAACAAGCCCTATGAGGAGCGGCTTAAGGAGCTGGGCATGTTTAGCCTGAAAAAGAGAAGGCTGAGAGGAGATATGGTAAAGGTAAAGGTCCATTAAGTCCAGTCGTGTCTGACTCTGGGGTGTGGTGCTCATCTCCATTTCTAAGCCGAAGAGCCAGCGTTGTCCGTAGACACCTCCAAGGTCATGTGGCCGGCATGACTGCATGGAGCGCCGTTACCTTCCCGCCAGAGCGGTACCTATTGATCTACTCACATTTGCATGTTTTAGAACTACTAGGTTGGCAGAAGCTAGGGCTGACAGCGGAAGCTCACGCCGCTCCCCGGAATCAAACCTGCGACCTTTTGATCAACAAGCTCAGCAGCTCAGTGCTTTAACCCACTGCACCCCCAGCGGCTCCCGGAGATATGATAGCCATGTATAAATATGTGAGAGGGAGGAGGGAGCAAGCTTGTTTTCTGCTTCCTTGGAGACTAGGACGCGAAGGAACAATGGCTTCAAACTACAAGAGAGGAGATTCCATCTGAACATGAGGAAGAACTTCCTGACTATGAGAGCCGTTCAGCAGTGGAACTCTCTGCCCCGGAGTGTGGTGGAGGCTCCTTCTTTGGAGGCTTTTAAACAGAGGCTGGATGGCCATCTGTCAGGGGTGATTTGAATGCAATATTCCTGCTTCTTGGCAGAATGGGGTTGGACTGGATGACCTAGGAGGTCTCTTCCAACTCTAGGATTCTATGATTCTAAGGAGAGCCCGAACAATGAGTTGATGATGATGATAATAATTATAATAATAATAATATAGGTTCTTGTGGGGTTTTTTCGGGCTATAGGGCCATGTTCTAGAGGCATTTCTCCTGACGTTTCGCCTGCATCTATGGCAAGCATCCTCAGAGGTAGTGAGGTCTGTTGGAATTAGGACAATGGGTTTATATACCTGTGGAATGGCTGGGGTGGGGCAAAGAGCTCTTCTCTGCCGGAGCTAGATGTGAATGTTTCAACTGACCACCTTCATTAGCATTTGAAGGCCTGGCTGAGCCTGGGAAATCTTTTGTTGAGAGGTGTTAAGATGTGCCTGGTTGTTTCCTCTCTGCTGTTTTGCTGTTGTAATTTTAGAGTTTTTTTTAATACTGGTAGCCAGATTTTGTTCATTTTCATGGTCTCTTCCTTTCTGTTGAAGTTGTGTATATGTGCTTTGTCCATTCCACAGATATATAAACCCATTGTCCTAATTCCAACAGACCTCACTACCTCTGAGGATGCTTGCCATAGATGCAGGCGAAACGTCAGGAGAAATGCCTCTAGAACATGGCCCTATAGCCCGAAAAAACCCACAAGAACCTAGTGATTCCAGCCATGAAAGCCTTCGACAATACATTGAATAATAATATATATAAATCAAAATGTAATGTTTGTTTGTGGGATTAACACAACTCAAAAACCACTGGGTGAATTGACACCAAATTTGGACACAATACACGTATCAGGCCAACGAGTGACCATCACTCATAAAAACACTGGAAAACACAAAAAGCCTAACTGGCCAGGTCTTGTGTATAAGATGCTTCTGTACACAAATACAGAGAGACAGGTCCTCCCTTCTCTTGTGGACCACACTTGCCTTATCTGAAGCCAGGATCTTAAAGGAGGCCATGACCTGCTCGGCTGTGTCCGTCTCGGCTGTCTCGCGGGTCATGAAGTCGATGAAGGCCTGGAAAGTCACCACCCCTGTGTTGTTCGGGTCCACCAGCGTCATGATGCGGGCAAACTCCACCTCGCCCTGGGAGAAGCAACAATTAGGATTGAGATGAGCAGAGAAGGACCAATGGCATAGTCCATATCAATTTTGCATGAGTTCAAACACAAGTGTCCCGTTCCGTCCCGTCCCCCCGCCAATTCCATTTTCCCATTTGTCTAGCCCCCTTTCCCACCGCAGTTTCACACTTTCCCACTCTAGTCTTTCCTTTTTCTGATTTCCCCCTTCCTACTCCAGTCTTGATTATCCCCAGCCCTTCTCTCCCACTTTTCTATCTCACTTTCCATCCCTTCCTTCTCCAGATTCCAGCCTCTCCTTCCCATTTCAGTCTAGCCCCCTTTCCCACTGCCGTTTCCCACTTTCCCAGCCCCCTTTCCCACCCTAGTCTTTCCTTATTCTGGTTTCTCCCTTCCTACCCCAGTCTCGACTATCTCCAGCCCCTCCCCCACTTTTCCATCTCGCTTTCCATCCCTTCCTTCCCCAGGTTCCAGCTTCTCCTTCCCATTTCAGTCTAGCCCCCTTTCCCACTGCCGTTTCCCACTTTCCCAGCCCCCTTTCCCACCCCAGTCTTCCCTTTTTCTAGTTGTCCCCTTCCTACTCCAGTCTTGACTATCCCCAATCCCTCTATCCCATTTTTCCACCTCATTTTCCATCCTTCCCTTCCCCAGGTTCCAGCCTCTCCTTCCCATTTCAGTCTAGCCCCCTTTCCCACCGCAGTTTCCCACTTTCCCAGCCCCCTTTCCCACCCAAGTCTTCCCTTTTTCTAGTTGTCCCCTTCCTACTCCAGTCTTGACTATCCCCAACCCCTCTAACCCATTTTTCCACCTCATTTTCCATCCTTCCCTTCCCCAGGTTCCAGCTTCTCCTTCCCATTTCAGTCTAGCGCCCTTTCCCACCACAGTTTCCCACTTTCCCAGCCTCCTTTCCCACCCTAGTATTTCCTTTTTCTGGTTTCCCCCTTCCTACCCCAGTCTTTACTATCCCCAGCCCCTCTCTCCCACTTTTCCATCTCGCTTTTCATCCCTTTCTTCCCCAGGTTTCAGCCTCTCCTTCCTATTTCAGTCTAGCGCCCTTTCCCACCGCAGTTTCCCACTTTCCCAGCCCCCTTTCCCACCCTAGTCTTTTTTTCTAGTTTCCCCTTCCTACCCCAGTCTCCAGCCCCTCTCTCCCACTTTTCCATCTCACTTTCCATCCCTTCCTTCTCCAGATTCCAGCCTCTCCTTCCCATTTCAGTCTAGCCCCCTTTCCCACTGCCGTTTCCCACTTTCCCAGCCCCCTTTCCCATCCTAGTATTTCCTTTTTCTAGCTTTCCCCTTCCTACCCCAGTCTGTACTATCCCCAGCCCCTCTCTCCCACTTTTCCATCCCTTCCTTCCCCAGGTTCCAGCCTCTCCTTCCCCTTTCAGTCTAGCCCCCTTTCCCAATGCAATTTCCCATTTTCCCAGTCCCCTTTCCCACTTCAGTCTTTCCCACTTTTCCACTTGCCCCCTTCCCACCCCAGTCTTTCCACCTTTCCAGCCCGCCTTTTGCACACCAGTCTTGCTCATTTTGCAATCTTCCTATCCCCATCCCAATGCCCCCCTTTCTCACATCAATTTCCCCAGATTTTCCTAATTCCCCCCCTCCCACTCTAGACTGGAGTCTTTCCCACTTTTCCAGCCCCCTTTCCCATCCCAATCTTTCCCAGTTTCCAGCCCCCCTTTCACATCTCAGCCATTCCCCCTTCCCCAATTGCCCCCTTCCCACCCAAATCTGTCCAACTTTTCCAGCTACTCCCTTTCCACCTCATTTCCCCGCTTTTTCAACCACCCCTTCCCATGCATTTTTCAAATTTTCCAGTTGCTGCTGCATTTCCCACCCTCGACATATATTCTCGACTCATATGCTCCCAGGTTTTTGGCTTATATTTGGGTCGGCTTATACTAGAGTATATACGGTTATGCTATATTTGATTTTTTTTTACATCAGGAATGACTTGAGAAACTGCAAGTCGCTTCTGATGTGAGAGAATAGGCTGTCTGCAAGGACGTTGCCCAGGGGATGCCCGGATGTTTTACCATCCTATGGGAGGCTTCTCTCATATCCTTGCATGGAAAGCTGGAGCAGGCAGACAGGAACTCGCCCCACTCCCTAGATTCGAACTGCCAAACTTTTGGTCAGCAGTCCTGTCTACACAAGGGTTTAACCTACTGCGCCAACGGGTTCCAAGCCTGTTTTAACACAGGGTGGAAAGAAAATAGATGTTGTGGGGCTTCAAGTCCCTGTGGCCCCCCATCCAATGGTAAGGAATGCTGGGATTCGCAGTCCAACATCTTTGGGAGGTTTACAGTATCAGCTGTGGTTTGCCCCCAGAGAAGAAACAGCAGTTGAAAGGAGATCTGTTGTATGTCCTTCGTATCAGATCGCACCCCACAGGCCTCGTACCAGATCGTATCCCATGGAGATCAAGCAGGCGCGGAAGTCGTCAGGGTCCATCATGCCATTTCGTTTCTGCAAGGGACCGGGAGGAAAAGCAGCAGTTAGATGAGAAACAGATACCAACCCACCTGACCCCTCTGCCACTGACCACCGGTCAAGTGGGCAGAAGTGTCCACCTCAACGTACAATGCTATAGCCACTTCTTACACCAGGAACATTAACCTTACCCGGTCGAAATGGTTGAAGGAGGCCCGGAACTCGTTCATCTGTTCTTGGCTGATACCTTTGGCGTCACGGGTCAGGATCTGGTTCTCTATTTCATTGATGGTGCGGGCAATGGTGGTCAGCAGCTGCTCCCAGCCCACGCGGATGTGCTGTGGTCAACAAAAGGAGACTTTAGAGAATGAGTTGGAACCCGGGAGCGAGTCTTCCTCCTCCTCGCCAAGGTCCCCATATCTCCATCTCTAACTTGCAGGAATCATATCCTCTGTTTCTCCCACAAGATTGCCCTGGGCAAGACAAGATGGCACAGCCAGCTCTTGGTCTTCCTTGAGTCTCCTGGGCTCTGGATTGTGGGAATTCTCCCTGCTCTTGAGCATCTCAAGAGGCTTCAAACTACAGAAAAGGAGATTCCATCTGAACACGAGAACTTCCTGACTGGGAGAGCTGTTCAGCAGTGGAACTCTCTGCTCAGGAGTGTGGTGGAGGCTCCTTCTTTGGAGGCTTTGAAACAGAGGTTGGATGGCCATCTGTTGGAGGTGCTCCTAGAGTTGGAGGTCTCCTCCAACTCTAGGATTCTATGAGTCTCTCCATATCAGGAGTCAATTTCTGACGGCATGAAGACATTACAAATTCCCTCCGTGACATCCTGACTGAATCAGCACCCTCTGAAGCCACCAGAGGGTGCTGGAAACCATGATATGGAACATGTAAAGCAACAAGTTCCAATACGGAAACAGAAGAGGGGGAGATGGGCAGGAAAGGCGTATAAAAGGAAGTGGTAGTGGGGAAAAGTCAGTAGTGTCTTTCTTTGCTGCAGAGATACAAGCAATATATCCATTTCAAAGCAAAACCGGCTTGTGAGTGGTTATTTACTATTGCTATTTAGGGTTCTAAAAGGAAGTGGTGGTGGGAAAAAGTCAGTAGTGTCTTTCTTTGCTGCAGAGATACAAGCAATATATCCATTTCAAAGCAAAACCGGCTTGTGAGTGGTTATTTAATATTGCTATTTAGATCCTACTGACACTCCAATACGGGCACCCACCTCCATGGTGTAGTTGGTGTGCTTGTTGTCGAAGACAAGGGCCTCCTGGATGAGCTGGTGGTCACCTTCCAGCTTGTCGATGTTGGACTTGTAGTTGATGATGTTCTGCTCGTGTTGTTTCAGGTGGTTCATCTGGTCCTCGAGGGACCCACTGATGTCCACGGAGATGTGGCCGATCTCCTGCCAAGGGAAGTCAGAGGGGAAGCAGCTGTTAACCTAGGCTCCTTGTAGAGAACCCCTTACCTTAAGCAGCTAGAGAGTGGGCCTGACGAAGCCCTGGCGGCCATCTTAGGATAGAGAAACAAGGAGACGCCATCTTAGTTAAGGGTTTTCTAGAGGGGGCATGTCCTAATCCAGGAAGCAGAGATTAGATGGCCAGGATTAGTTAGAAAATAGGGGGCAGAGCCTAGTGTTCAAAAAGGGAAAAAAAAGTACCTTTTGAACTGAGACTTGAGTTGGCAGTTGGAAATTGTCCGTTGGGAGTTTGTCAGTTGGTGATAACAGTTGTTAGATAGGAGAGCTGGGTTAATCTTTTGTGGTATTCAAGAGCTAGATAAATGAGCTAGGAACACAGATAGTGGAACAAGACCTTGTTTGTGGTCTGTTCTTTGTCCCTGAGAAAGGCTATTGGCTAGGTTCCAGAAAGGGGGAAATTGGTTTGGAATTATTATCAGCGATTAATTTCTTGAGATAATCTCCTGTTTTGTTAACATCAAGATTTGAACCTAGAACTCATCTAAGAATTGTACATCAAAAGTAACCAGAAGTGTATGTACCAGTAACTTACTGAAACCACTACACATTTGTACCAGAAGAAGTTTAAGCCTGTTAAATCAATGTTTTGCTATTGTTAACACTTTATAACAGCCTCGGTGTAAACATCATTGTGATTTAAACCCTCTAAAGAAAACAAACACTACAAACACTTCGTAACACAAGAGGGTGTTACTAAGTATACTCTCCACATACAACTCAGTCTGAATACCAAACAAAAAGGTGGCAGTGAAAACAATTGAAGAAACAATTTCAAGATTTCCCAGTTGCCTCTTTCACTATTTTAAAATCCCCTGTTCCTTTCCCTGCTTGTTGTTGTTCATTCGTTCAGTCGTCTCCGACTCTTCGTGACCTCATGGACCAGCCCACGCCAGAGCTCCCTGTCGGCCGTTACCACCCCCAGCTCCCTCAAGGTCAGTTTCCCTGCTAAGTTCCTTATAATTGATGGAAACCGGCTGGTATAGTTCCCCCCAAGTGGAGAAGGGATTATTTCTATATCTTGCCCTGTCTAATAAATTCAAATTATTTAAAATCCTCTCTCTACTACTTGGTCGTTCCAAGAATATGCTTATACTGCTTATAATTGACGTAATGCTATGTCACAGCTAAGCCAAATAGACCGCGAAGTTACAAAGAAATCATTCCCCATTTTGATATTTTAAAAAGAAATAATGGGTTGGTTAGAGGATAATTTCACTGATCTTTACAAAAATCTGGAGAGAATTATTTTGCATAAAATTATGGACCCCTGTCTGATCCCACAGCAAGCTGGCTTCAGGAAAGGCAAAAGCTGCACATCGCAAGTGCTGAACCTGACTCAGCATATAGAAGATGAAAGGAAGCAGATCACAGGAACTGTCTTCATAGACCCGTCCGCAGCTTATGGCACTATCAATCATTGTCTTCTCCTGAGAAAAACTGTAGTAATCTGGTGGGAAGACTGCGACACTCCCCCACCGTGAGTCATCACCTTCTCCTGAGAAAATTTTATAATATCTCAAAGGATGACCACCTCACCCGCTTCATAGGAAATCTGCTACAAAACAGGAGCTTTTTTGTTGAGTTCCAAGGCCAGAGAAGCAGATGGCGGAAACAGAAGAACGGCCTGTCTCAGGGAAGCGTGCTTGCTCCATCCATGTTTAACATTTACACAAGTGATCAGCCACTACCAGAAGGGGCAGAGAGTTTCATCTATGCTGATGATAGTGCCATCACCGCTCAAGCAGGAAGCGTTGAAATGGTTGAACAGAAGCTCTTTGAAACTTTAGGTGCTCTTACTGCTTATTACAGGAAAACTCACTGATTCCTAATCCATCTAAAACACAGACATGTGCTTTCCATCTTAATAACAGACAAGCATCTTGATCTCTGAGGATGACCTGGGAAGGAATCCCACTGGAGCATTGCAGCACACTCACATACCTGGGAGTCACTCTGAACCATGCTCTGACTTATAAGAAGCACTGCTTGACTATCAAGCAAAAAGTGGGTGCTAGGAATAATATCGTACGAAAGCTGACTGGCACAACCTGGGGATCACAACCAGACACAGTGAAGACATCTGATCTTGCACTTTGCTATTCCAATACATCTGACACAGTGAAGACATCTGACCTTGCACTTTGTGATCCAATACTTTAGAACTGCACTGATTTTTCTAATCAGCCAAATGGTCTCTTGAAATGGTACAACAGCCCTGAGTCTGGTCGTATTGGCTGCTAAGGTGAGTTCTGGGTTGGATATGTTTGTCTTGGTCATTAAATGGCATCAATAGACCCTTCAAGGGAGGGGTTGGGTGCCTCTTACCTCCATCTTAGTCTGGACCCAGGGCCCGATGATGTTGGCCTGGGCAGCGAATTGGCGTCTCAGGCGCTCGTTGGCTTGCTGCCTGGCCAGCTCTTCCTGCAGGGTCTGATCACGGTGTGGCACCAGTTGCTTCACCTGGAGAGAGGGCACAAAGGACGGAGAAGGTCCAAACACTGGGCACGAGCACAAGGCTTGGTTATGGAAGGAGAGGAAGAATCACACCTCCTCTCTCTCACCATCCTATCCCTCCTTCCTTCTCTGTTTGCTTCTTTCTCCTCCCCCCTTTCTCCTTCCTTTCTTCCTTCCCTCTCTCCCTTTCTCCTTTCTTCCTTCCCTTTTGTCTTTCCTTCCGTCTTCCTTTCTTCCCCTCTTTCTCCCTCCCAACATTCCTTTCCATCCCTTTGTCCTTTCTTCCGTCCATTTTTCCTCCCTCTTCCTCTTTCTCTTTCCTTCTTTCCTTCCCTTTTGTCTTTCCTTCCTTCTCTCTTTTATTCTTCCCTTACTTACTTCTTACTTCCCTTCTTTCCTTCCATCCTTCTCTTCCTTTCTTCTGCTTCCTTCCTCGTTCCCTTCCTTCCTTTCTTCCATCCTTCCCTTTTGTCTTTCCTTCCCAATTTCCACCCTCCCTCTCTCCCTTTTACTCCTTCCTTCCCTTTCATCCTTCCTTCCTTCTCTCTTTCCTTCCTCATGACCTTCCTTCCATCCATCCTTCCCTTTCGCCCTTCCTTACTTCCCCCATTCCCTTCCCTCTCTCCCTTTCTCCTTTCTTCCTTCCCTTTTGTCTTTCCTTCTGTCTTCCTTTCTTCCCCTCTTTCTCCCTCCCAACATTCCTTTCCATCCCTTTGTCCTTTCTTCCGTCCATTTTTCCTCCCTCTCTTCCTCTTTCTCTTTCCTTCTTTCCTTCCCTTTTGTATTTCCTTCCTTCTCTCTTTTATTCTTCCCTTACTTCCTTCTTACTTCCCTTCTTTCCTTCCATCCTTCTCTTCCTTACTTCTGCTTCCTTCCTCGTTCCCTTCCTTCCTTTCTTCCATCCTTCCCTTTTGTCTTTCCTTCCCAATTTCCTCTCTCCCTCTCTCCCTTTTACTCCTTCCTTCCCTTTCGTCCTTCCTTCCTTCTCTCTTTCCTTCCTCATGACCTTCCTTCCATCCATCCTTCCCTTTCACCCTTCCTTCCTTCCCGCTTTTGTCTTTCCTTCCTTCTCTCTTTCCTTCCTCCTTCCCCCCTCTCTCCTTCTTTCTCCTTCCATCCTTCCCTTCTACCCTTTCGTCCTTCCTTCTCTCTTTCCTCCCTGCTTCGCTCTTTCCTTCCTTCCTTCCTTCCTTCCTTCCTTCCTTCCTTCCTTCCTTCCCTTTTGTCTTTCCTTCCTTCTCTCTTTCCTTTATCCTTCCTTCCCTTCCACTTTCGTTCTTCCCTTTGGTCTTTCCTTATTTATCTTTCCTTCCTCTTTACTTCCCTCCCTTCCCTTCCTCTTTCTCCTTCCATCCTTCCCTTCCTCCTTTTTGTCTTTCCTTCCTTCCCTCTTCCCTCCCCTTTTCTCCTTTCTTTCCTTTTGTCCTTCCTTCCTTCTCTCTTTCCTTCCTGATGATCTTCCTTCCATCCATCCTACCCTTCCACCCTTTCATCCTTCCCTCCCTTTTGTCCTTCCTTCCTTCTCTCTTTCCTCCCTGCTTCCTTCTTTTCCTCTTTCTCCTTCCTTCCTTCCTTCCTTCCTTCCTTCCTTCCTTCCTTCCTTCCTTCCTTCCTTCCTTCCTTCCTTCCCTTTTGTCTTTCCTTCTTTCTCAATTTCCTTTATCCTTCCCTTCCTCCCATCCTTCCCTTCTACCCTTTCATTGTTCCCTCCCTTTTGTCTTTCCTTATCTATCTCTTTCCTTCCTCTTTACCTTCACTTCCTTCCTCCTTTTTGTCCTTCCTTCCTTCCCTCTTTCCTCTTTCCTTCCCTCTCTCCCTCTTTCTCCTTCCATCCTTCCCTTCCTCCCTTTTGTCCTTCCTTCCTCATGACCTTCCTTCCATCCATCCTTCCCTTCCACCATTTCATCCTTCCCTCCCTTTTGTCTTTCCTTACTTCTCTCTTTCCTTCCTCTTTCCTTCCCTCTCTCCCTCTTTCTCCTTCCATCCTTCCCTTCCACCCTTTCATCCTTCCTTCCTTCTCTCTTTCCTCCCTGCTTCCTTCTTTCCCTTGTTCTCCTTCCTTCCTTCCTTGCCTTTTGTCTTCCCTTCTCAATTTCCTCTATCCTTCCCTTCCTTCCATCCTTCCCTTTCACCCTTTTGTCCTTCCCTCCTTTTTGTCTTTCCTTCCTTCCCTCTTTCCTTCATTCACTCCCTCTTTCTCCTTCCATCCTTCCCTTCCTCCTTTTTGTCCTTCCTTCCTTCTCTTTCCTTCCTCTTTTTTGTCCTTCCTTCTTTCTCTTTCCTTCCTTCCTTCCATCCATCCATCACTGGGCAGCCAGTCCTCTTTGCAGGGAGTGCCAGCATGCCGCTCCCAAGTTAGAAACTTTCCCTGTTCCACCTGGTCTGATGAAAAGTTCTGGAGAACTAGAAAACAGGTTAGTTATCATAACCAAAGGCATTGTTAGAAAGAAGAAAAAAGGTTTTTCTCACCGTATCCCACTTGTTGGCGATGTCGAGGTGGGAGAGGCTGGTGTAGGGGTTGATGCCTGACAGCTTGATGCCGTAAGTCTGCGCAATCTTCTGGATCTCATTCTGGATGCCGAGGATGGCCATGCGCTCCTTGTCGGCCTCAGGCAGCGTAGCTTTGAACTGCTCATGGGCTGTGATCAGGCTCTGGGAAGGAGAGGGAGCGGTATTCGCAGCCTTAGAATCAGGGAAGAGTTGGAAAGGGATCCCAAAGGCCATCTAGCCCAGCCCCCTGCCATAGAGGAAAGCAGAACCTAGAACCCTGAAAGTGCAAGACCCCCTGTACAGGAGTTGATTATAAATTGTATGATTTTAACTGTATTTGTGTTTAGATTGGCTGCAGTAATGCTGGAGCGGCCTAAGACAGAGGAGTCCTCCATGTGCGTTGCCATGGAGACCGATGCAGGAGAGAGGGAAGTGGGAGGAGCTTAGAGGGGAGAGTTGGAAAAAACGACAGTTAAAAAATCAGTTAGGGGTTTAGGTTTAGAGGAGTGAGCAGTTAGGAGTTAGGTTCAGAGGAGTGAGGAGTTAGGAGTTGGGAGAGAAGGAAAGTAAAGGTGGTGGAGTGACTTGTGAAGCAAAGCTTTGAGGCTTTGAAAAGCTGGGTTTGGCTATTGGAAGTTTCTCAGGCTAGTGCAGCCGAATGGTGAAACATAGCTGGTATTCTTTTAGTCTAAGGAGAGGCTAAAGAATAGTTTACTTAGTATTTGATCTAGGGAGGATCAAATAAGGGAAACATCCCTGTATTGAAACTTTGTCTGAAACAAGTGCTCTACGTCAGAAAGATACTGTGTTACTTGAAAGAATGAACTGTTAAAGTTACAAGTATTATTCCAAGTGCAACAAGGAAAAGTTACGTCTTGCAACCACACGCTGTGTACTTAATAAAATTGTTAACTTTTATTTGAAGATTGCCTCAGCTCCGTCTATTCTGTGTCTAAAGTGCCATTTCTCACAATATTACAACTTACCTCACGTGGTGGCAGAAACGCAGGGAAAAGTAACCAAATAAATCTACATTCTTCTCTCCAGTCACGCTACAGTATATACAGTGTAATTACTACTAAGTTATTACTTTCTTAATAAAGGAGGAGGTGCAATTGAACAGCCTCCCTTCCAACTTGATGGTAAATTTGGTTCCTAATCGGCAACCTCCATTGCAAATCGGCCAGTTCTTTTTAAAATTGGGAACTGGGGTAAAATCTCCTGAATACTGGTTCCTTTCAAATTAGTGGCAACAATAAATCATCCCTCCGCTCCCTTGCTTCTTTTCACCCCCAGAAAAGGAAAGCCTTTGCCTCAGTTAGATTAGCTGCAGGGGTGGTTCATCCATTACGCAAAGTAAGCGGTTGCGGTACACTTTTTTTTGCCAGGGGTGCAGAGGCGCCTCTGTAAATGCCCCTCGATTGCCACTGGAGGAGCACCCCCTCGGCTCACAACAGCCCTAGCAGTCCGGGGGGAGCCTCGGCTTCCTTGCCTCGCTGCCGGGCGATCCTCTTCCCGAAGGGGCCGGACCCTTGAGCCTCGCCTAGCCCCTCTCGTTCCTGCTCCATATCAATGATTGTTTGGGGGGGGGCACACCAAAATACTGTTTGCTTACTGTTGAAAATTACCTAGGGTCAGGCCCGTAGCGAGGGGGGGGGGGGTTATGGGTTCAACCCCCCCCCCCCCCGAAATGTTTCAGACTATTTTAAAAAAAAAAACTGGTTTGCTCACGATTTTTAACTGGTTAACCAAATCCCCGTGCTAAGTCTATGAGATGCAAAAAATCAAGAGTCCCTCCAGAACTGCAAGCACTATCCCAGGGGCTCCAACTTTATTTACTTTGTATTAAATGTTTGCTTGCAGTCCTAGGTTTCAGGGACTCGGCAGATAGGTGGCTTCTTTGGTTGCAGTCATAGGGCAAGTCACCTGTCCATCATTGTTAAGTTTTGGTCCCGCCCCTTGCTCAGGGCAATTGGGAAGGGAAGGGAGCCATTTTTAGTTAGTCTCAGCAAGGTAAGCTTATGTATAGGATGTGTGCAAGCTTCCCCTGTACAAAAGCTTCAACCCTTAAGACCTTCCGGGAAGGAAAGGTCTTAAGGAAAGGTCGCAGCCTTAGAATCAGGGAAGAGTTGGAAATGAATTTCCAGGAAAACAGCCCTAAAGACCAAAGAACTCCAGCTGGAGAACATCTACTGCCTTGCTGGTAGGTCCACTCGGCGTTCGAGACGCAGTTCGACCAGGTAGCGGAGCCCACATCAGTAAGGGTTAGATTACAGTCAGCCTGGGAGAAGTTAAAAAGGGGATTTTCCTTATTATTGAAGACAGTTGCCTGTTCTTCGTGGGCAAGATTAGGAATTCACCAGTTGCCTAAAAGCTTGGAATCATTTGCTTAACTTTACTGAAGACAAGAGAAGTTTCTGTTTGATTGTTCATTAATAAAAGACTTTGTTGTACTTCTCAAGCCATCTAAAGACTGTTTGTGGTGGAAACCTCTGAGAACTTCTCTTTAGGCCCCCTGGCTTCCCCGCTGGGCAAAGGTTGCACATCCTGTTCTAAAGACAATTATTTACAGGCCCAGCGCGCGACAGAACAGTAGTGAAGCAACCAAGTTGGGGGGGGGGATGTTGAATGCTCTCATTAAGGAGGCCAGACTTGGTGGAGGTGGTTGACAAGGGCAGAGCTGCAGGCTATTGAAGGCTGCTCTGCCCCCTGCTCTGCTCTTTGCTTCAGCGTGAGCTAGGAGGCAGGTGTCAACCCCCCCCCTGCGAAATTTTCAACCCCCCCCCCCCCCCGAAAATTTCAACTCCTCCCAAAAAAATTTCTGGCTACGGCCCTGCCTAGGGTAATGTGATTCCCCAGGTTTACGTGGCACACTCACCTGGATTTCCTCAATGCTGTGCACAATGAACATGTCCTGCAGGTCTTCAATGGCTCCATCCATCCAGTTGTTGAAAGGGGCGGCCCTCTTGGCAAACTCCAGATACAGCTGGTCAATGGTCTCCAACAGCTTCTCTACCCGCTGGGCAGGGGAAAGGAAGGGCAAGGAATCAGGCCGAGGAAAGTCTGTTTGTGTTGGAACTCAACCCAACACTGCCCAAGTCTCAAGTCCTCAATGAGGAACAGTTTAGTGACTTCTGCCTTCTTTCACTTTAGTTGTTGGAGCTCGGCCTGTGATTGTGTTTCAGGATCAGGGTGCTTTGGATGTAGGGAGGGATGTCAATGAAGTTCGAGATGAGTTTCAAGATGGCAGTGATATGGATGCAGTGAATGGCCAGGAGATCCCTGTAGTTTCCCATGAGAATGTCCCTGAGGGGTGTGGGGATGATGGTGAGCTTTCTGAATTGTTACCAGAGAGTTCCCATGAGACAGAACATGGAAATAGCTCAGCTGCAGAAATTAATGAGCAAATAGATAGATGAAAGGAAATCAGGCAAAACAGGAGAGCCGAACAGTGGCTTTGGTGTTCTGCCAGGCTCCAAGAGAAAAAGATAACAAATTCTCAGCTAAAACGAAACCACTTTCTGAGCACTAGAGACATAGCTAATGAGGAGATAAAAGTCCCAAGTTTAGGATATGTAGTCAGATGAAGCATTGGGTTGTTGTAGGTTTTTCCGGGCTATATGGCCATGTTCTAGAGGCATTTTCTCCTGACTTTTCGCCTGCATCTATGGCAAGCATCCTCAGAGGTAGTGAGGTCTGTTGGAACTAGGAAAATGAAGCATTGTTTAGAATCAGCTTAAGTTCTCATCCTTGTTTCATGGAAGTCTTGCTTGGAAGATTCATATTTAAATACTTCTGGTTTCATGGATTTGGATCCTTGGATTTTATGATTGCATACCTAAGCCTTGGACTAATGTTTCCTGTTTTTCTGGATTTTTCTGAACTCTACCCTGGACTAATTTGTTCCTGCTTATCTTCTTACCTAATTGGATTTACCTATTTCTTTAAAGTGCTTTTTACTTTGCTGCTGGAGTTCAACATTAGTATGTGTTGTGTGCTTTGAGATCTCTCTCTGCTTGTGTGTCAATTACACTTTAGTATTTTTTTGTTTATCTTCTTACCTAATTGGATTTACCTATTTCTTTAAAGTGCTTTTTACTTTGCTGCTTTTTAATTATTTTCAATAAAAGGATTGTTTTCCTATTCAACATGTGGTGTTTAAAGTGAGAGGGGTTTTCCTGTCCCGTAGTGCAACATTAGTATGTGTTGTGTGCTTTGAGATCTCTCTCTGCTTGTGTGTCAATTACACTTTAGTAATTTTTTTTGCTTATCTTCTTACCTAATTGGATTTACCTGTTTCTTTAAAGTGCTTTTTACATTGCTGCTTTTTAATTATCTTCAATAAAAGGATTGTTTTCCTATTCAACGTGTGGTGTTTAAAGTCAGAGGCCTTTTCCTGTCCTAGAGTGCAACATTGGTATGTGTTGTGTGCTTTGAGATCTCTCTCTCCTTGTGTGTCAATTACATTTTAGTATTTTTTTTTGCTTATCTTCTTATCTAATTGGATTTACTTATTTCTTTAAAGTGCTTTTTACTTTGCTGCTTTTTAATTATCTTCAATAAAAGGATTGTTTTCCTATTCAACGTGTGGTGTTTAAAGTCTGAGGGCTTTTCCTGTCCCGGAGTGCAACATTAGTATGTGTTGTGTGCTTTGAGATCTCTCTCTGCTTGTGTGTCAATTACACTTTAGTATGGAGAGCATGTGCTGTGTGCTTTGAGATCTCTCTCTGCTTGTGTGTCAATTACAATTTAGTATGGAGAGTACGTGCTGTGTGCTTTGAGATCTCTCTCTCCTTGTGTGTCAATTACACTTTAGTATTTTTTTTGTTTATCTTCTTACCTAATTGGATTTACCTATTTCTTTAAAGTGCTTTTTTACTTTGCTGCTTTTTAAATATCTTCAATAAAAGGATTGTTTTCCTATTCAACGTGTGGTGTTTAAAGTCTGAGGGCTTTTCCTGTCCCGGAGTGCAACATTAGTACGTGCTGTGTGCTTTGAGATCTCTCTCTGCTTGTGTGTCAGGAGAGATGTAGTGTTTGGTGTTTTTCCCTCTCTTCGAAACCTTAGAAGAGATGGGTGTTAGAGTAGCTCAGACCCCGTTCTTGACTCTGCATGTTTGCCTACCTAAGCTCTGAATTCTTTACAGCCACATCACACAGCACTTCACACTCTGCTCGCGAATGAGCTGAATGCTCAACTTTTGTATCCTGGGTTGTTGTATGTTTTTCGGGCTATATGTCCATTTTCTAGAAGCATTCTCTCCTGATGTTTCGCCTGCATCTATGGCAACCATCCTCACAACCTCTGAGGATGCTTGCCATAGATGCAGGCGAAACATGAGGAGAGAATGCTTCTGGAACATGGCCAAATAGCCCGAAAAACCTACAACAACCCACTGCTTTAATGCTGTTTGATGCTCAGCTGCCCTGAGATCTTAGATACAAGGTGGAGTATAAATAATAATAATAATAATAATAATATGGCTGTCTCACCTCCAGGGAGTCTCTTCTCTTCTGGGTGAGGGTCCCCAGGGTATCCCACTGGTCGCAGATGGCCTGGCAACGGGAGTTCACAGACGCTGCGTCGTGATAGTCCAGCTCACTGTAAGAAATAGGTGAGAAGGATTACGGTAAAGGTCAAGGTTTTCCCCTGACATGAAGTCTAGTCGTGTCCGACTCTGGGGGTTGGTGCTCATCTCCATTTCTAAGCCGAAGAGCCGGCGTTGTCCGTAGACACCTCCAAGGTCATGTGGCCGGCATGACTGCATGCAGCAACACTACCGGTACCTATTGATCTACTCTCCTTTGCATGTTTTTGAACTGCTAGGTTGGCAGAAGCTAGGGCTAACAGCAGGAGCTCATCCTGTTCTCCGGATTCAAACCGCTGACCTTTTGGTCAGCAACTTTAGTATGGAGAGGATGTGCTGTGTGCTTTGAGATCTCTCTCTCCTTGTGTGTAAATTACACTTTAGTATTTTTTTTTTTTGCTTATCTTCTTACCTAATTGGATTTACCTATTTCTTTAAAGTGCTTTTTTACTTTGCTGCTTTTTAATTATCTTCAATAAAAGTATTGTTTTCCTATTCAACGTGTGGTGTTTAAAGTCAGAGGCAGCTCAGTAATTTAACCCACTGCACAAGTAGGAGAGGGCAATCCCCCCCAAAAGGGTCTTTGACCCTCCAGCTTCCGAGATGCTTCAAATTGGGGAGATTCCTAACATTAAGCTCTCTCCTCCCTGTCTGAAGAAAAGGGGACGCCATTCTCTCCCTGGCACCCACTTGAGTTCCTGCGCGATGGCCGCAATCTGCTCCACTCGATCCTGATGGGCCGCCAGGTCGCTCTCAAAGGCCTCGTGCTTGCGCATCAGTGCCCGGATTTCGTAAAGGGATGCCGACTCGTAGTCCTTCTGTGTCAACATTTCCTCCTTTCCTGTGACAAAAGGGATTAGAGGTGGACTATTTAGTATTTTATTTACTTACGACATTTATATGCCACCCTTCTCAGCCCGAAGGGGACTCCGAGCAACTTACAAAATATATATAGCACCGGGATTGTGGCGCAGCTGGCTAAGATCACTCTGACCAAAAAGGTCATGAGTTCGAAGCCAGCCCGGGTTGGAGTGGGTTTCCAACCAATTGTGTGTAGCCTGTTGTCGACCTTTGCAACCCAAAAGACAGTTGCATCTGTCAAGTAGGAAAATTAGGTACCACCTTAAAGTGTGGGGAGGCTAAATTAACTGATTTATGAGGCCATAAAGAAGACTCCAGCAAAGCATTCTAGCGGGGAATGCGGAAGTTCTTCATCAGCAGGGAAGCATGCGGAGAATGCGGAAGTGCTTCATCAGCGTCGCAGATGGACGATGAAAGTGACAGCTCCCCTGGCGGCCAGAAAAAGTTAAATAGCCTCTGTGTATATCTGTATATGTTTGTATGTCAAAATTGGCATTGAATGTCTGCCATATATGTGTACACTGTAATCCGCCCTGAGTCCCCTTCGGGGTAAGATGGGCGGAATATAAAAGCTGTGTGTGTGTGTGTATATATATATATATATATATATATATATATATATATATATATACATATACACACACACACACACACACACACACATACAAACATAAACACACATACATACATACACACACACACACACACAATTTATTATTATTATTATTATTATTATTATTATTATTATTATTATTATTTGTCATGTCAGGAGCAACTTGAGAAACTGCAAGTCACTTCTGGTGTGAGAGAATTGGTCATCTGCAAGGACGTTGCCCAGAGGATGCCCGGATGTTTTGATCTTTTATCATCCTTGTGGGAGGCTTCTCTCATGTCCCCGCATGAGGAGCTGGAGCTGATAGAGGGAGCTCATCTGCCCTCTCCCCGGATTCAAATCTGTTATGTCAGCTCCACTGGCTGCCGATCCAGTTCCGAGCACAATTCAATTTTGACCTACAAAACCCTATACGGTTCCGGCCCAGCGTATCTGTCCGAACGCATCTCCTTCTACGTCCCGCCTCGGAGTATAAGATCCTCTGGGGAGGCCCTGCTCTCGGCCCCACCTCTATCACAAGTGAGGTTGGTGCGGACGAGGACAGGGCCTTCTCGGTGGTGGCCCCTTGCCTGTGGAATTCACTTCCCGGGGAAATTAGGTCATCGACATCCCTCCTCTCTTTTAGAAGGAAACTAAAAACATGGATCTGGGACAGACAAAGGACAATGACGACTAGAATTGATAGTTAATGGGCACGGAGGTAAGGACACAGGGAGTGGTACCTCGGGTCCAGTTCTCGTGCAGAGTGGCTTTCTGCTTGAACTTCTCCGCCAGGTGGTCCAAGCGCTCCAGGCGCCGGATCTCGGTCAGCAGCCATTCTTCATAGCCTTTCTCCACTTGTTCCAGACCCTTCCAGGCATTGGCAATATCCTGCGGACACACAAGCCCAGACTCAATTGAACTGGATCAGGCCATGCCTGCCACTCAGCTAGGCCCAAAACCCAGGAAACACTGCTCCACCAATTCACATGGCGATTAACCAGCTGTGCAAAACCCTGGCTCTTTGGGATCCCCTTTAAACTGCTCTCTACTCACTGCTGTTTTCAAACTGCTTAGATGCACAGTGAGCTGGGCTGACAGTCGGGTGCTCACCCTGTACTGGACTTTGAACTGTCAGCCTTTCTGTCAATAAAGATCTATTGCTGCTGGTGATTAACCAACTGTGCTAAAGCCCAGCTCTTTGGGATCCCCTGTAAACTGCTCTCTACTCACAGCTCTTTTCGGACTTCATAGATGGACAGTGAGCTGGGCTGACAGTCAGCTGTTCCCCCTGACCTGGGTTTTGAGCTGTCAACCTTTTGATTAGTAAAGATCTATTGCTGCTGGTGATTAACTAACTGTGCTAAAGCCCAGCTCTTTGGGATCCCCTTTAACTACTCTCTACTCACAGCTCACATCTGTTTTCGAACTTCTTAGGTGGACAGTGAGCTGGGCTGATGGTCGGGTGCTCACCCCGACCTGGGCTTTGAACTGTCAGCCTTTCGATTGGTAAAGATCTATTGCTGCTGGTGATTAACCAGCTGTGCTAAAGCTCAGCTCTATGGGATCCCCTTTAAAGTATAGTGGATTACGGATAACCTTAGAGGATGGTGAACTCTCTTTTGCTGCTGGTGATTAACCAGCTGTGCTAGAGCCCAGCTCTTTGGGATCCCCTTTAAACTACTCTCTACTCACAGCTCACAGCTGTTTTCAAACTGCATAGATGGACAGTGAGCTGGGCTGATGGTTGGGTGCTCACCACAACCCGGGCTTTGAACTGGCAACGTTTCGATTGGTAAAGATCTATTGCTGCTGGTGATTAACCAGCTGTGCAAAAGCCCAGTTTTTTGGGATCCCCTTTTAACTGTAGTAGATTATAGATAATCTTAGAGGATGGTGAACTCTCCTTTGCCGCAGGTGATTAACCAGCTGTGCTAAAGCCCGGCTCTTTGGGATCCCCTTTAAACTACTCTCTACTCACAGCTCACCACTGTTTTTGAATTGCTTAAGTGGACAGTGAGCTGGGTTGATGGTCAGGTGCTCACCCTGACCCAGGCTTTGAGATAACCTTAGAGGATGGTAAACTCTCTTTTGCTGCTGGTGATTAACCAGCTGTGCTAAAGCCCGTCTCTTTGGGATCCCCTTTAAACTGCTCTCTACTCACAGCTCACAGTTGTTTTTGAACTGCTTAGGTGGACAGTGAGCTGGGCTGATGGTCAGGTGCTCACCCTGACCCAGGCTTTGAGATAACCTTAGAGGATGGTGAACTCTCTTTTGCTGCTGGTGATTAATCAGCTGTGCTAAAGCCCGTCCCTTTGGGATCCCCTTTAAACTGCTCTCTACTCACAGCTCACAGTTGTTTTTGAACTGCTTAGGTGGACAGTGAGCTGGGCTGATGGTCAGGTGCTCACCCTGACCCAGGCTTTGAGATAACCTTAGAGGATGGTGAACTCTCTTTTGCTGCTGGTGATTAACCAGCTGTGCTAAAGCCCGGCTCTTTGGGATCCCCTTTAAACTGTTCTCTACTCACAGGTCACAGCTGTTTTCAAACTGCTTAGATGCACCGTGAGCTGGGCTGATGGTCAGGTGCTCACCCTGAGCCAGGCGTTGAGATAACCTTAGAGGATGGTGAACTCTCTTTTGCTGCTGGTGATTAATCAGCTGTGCTAAAGCCCGTCTCTTAAAGGGATCCCCTTTAAACTATTCTCTACTCACAGCTGTTTTGAACTGCTTAGATGCACAGTGAGCTGGGCTGACGGTCGGGTGCTCACCCTGATTAACCAGCTGTGCTAAAGCCCAGCTCTTTGGGATCCCCTCTAAACTGCTTTCTACACACAACTCACAGCTGCTTTCAAACTCCTTAGGTGGGCAGTGAGCTGGGCTGATAGTCAGGTGCTCACCCTGACCCAGGCTTTGAGATAAACTTAGAGGATGGTGAACTATCTTTTGCTGCTGGTGATTAACCAGCTGTGTTAGAGCCCGGCTATATATGTCAAAATATGCTCAAAAATGTATGTTCCAATCAAACCACAACCCTGATATTTGACTCTCTTCCACTGGATTTGACACATCTGTTGGAAGAGGGACTGCACAGACTCACTAGCTGGATCTTTCACCCTATTGAAAAGTCCCACTCAGCCCCCCCCCTGCCTTGTGGGGTCCCCCATTCCCACCCTGCCCAGTGCCACAACTTACGGAGACCATTTTGCCCTCAGAAGGCATGAAGGCGGGCCGGTTGCTGAGCCGCAGCTTGGTCTGCAGGGTGTTGAAGTTGATCTCGAGCTGGCATTTCTCCTGGACCCGCGGGGGCTTGTGGACGCGGCGGTAGTCCCGGAAGTCCTCCAGCTTGCGCTGCATGGCGCTCATGGTCTTCTCGGGCACGCGGTTCTCCAGCCAGGGGATGGTGCGGCGGATCCATTCAAGGAGCTTTCAAAGTGGGGTGAAACACAGTGTGTACTTAATTTCCCGCCAAGGTAGAGCTCACAGTCTCCAACCCGTTTGAGATCTAAGATCCACCAAGGACATCTTTGGGGCAGAGGGATCAATATGACACATGGATGGCCACTAGGTCCATTTTTGTGGCCTCCAAATATTTTCTAAGGACTTCATCACATTGAAGCAGGGAAGTGTTTGGAAGAGTAGAGCTCAGTCAGACTCTGTGTTTGAGTGAAACGGATTATTTCCCTACCTTCATCACACTGTTAGATCTATCGGTTGTACACAGTATTCTTTCTGTTGGTTTGCCATCACACTGTAGTGATTTGAGCCCGCCCACCATCCCCACCAATACAATGGACGGGCTGCCCCACAGAGAACGGTGTGGACCTTGGGAAACTATAACTATAACTATAACTACATAGTATGGAGCGATGGCATTTAAAGTAAAGTCCAACTGCATTCATTTCACAGTGTAGGTGTACCCAGAGAAGGTTCGTGGACCTTGGGAAACTCCAATTCCCAAGACTATCTCATGGAGACATGGCATTTAAAGTAAGGTCCAACTGCATTCATTCCACAGTGTAGATTCGCCCAGAGAGGAGTATGGGCCTTGGGAAACTATAACTCCCAGGAGGACCCCATCTCATGGAGACATGGCATTAAAAGTAAGGTCCAACTGCATTCATTCCACAGTGCAGATGCACCCAGAGAAGGGTATGGGTCTTGGGAAACTATAACTCCCAGGAGGACCCCATCGCATGGAGGCATGGCATTTAAAGTGGGGTACAAGGGTATTCATTCCCTAGTGTAAATGCTCACAGAGAAGGGTATGGACCTTGGAAAATTATGACTCCCAGGAATGCATAGTATGGACCCATGGTATTTAAAGTTGGGCGCAAGAGCATTCATTCCATAGTGTAAATGCACCCGAGAAGGGTATGGACCTTAGGAAACTATAATTCCCAGGAAAGTACAGTATGGAGCCATGGTATTTAAAGTGAGGTGCAAGAGCATTCATTCCATAGTGTAAATGCACCCAGAGAAGGGAATGGATCTTAGGAAACTATAACTCCCAGGAATGTATTGTATTTAAAATGGGGTCGAAGAGCATTCATTCCATAGTGTAAATGCACCCAGAGAAGGATATGGACCTTGGGAAACTATAATTCCCAGGAATGCAAAGTACGGAGCTATGGCATTTGAAGTGGGGTCCAGGAGCATTCATTCCAAAATGTACATGCACCCAGAGAAGGGTATGGACCTTGGGAAACTATAACTCCCAGGAATGTATTGTATTTAAAGCGGGGTCCAAGAGCATTCATTCCATAGTGTACATGCACCCAGAGAAGAATATGGATCTTGGGAAACTATAACTTCCAGGGCTGCGCAGCATGGAGACATGGCATAATCAACTTTCCCCAACAAGGGTATCTTGGCTCCTCCCACAATTTCCCTTCCAACAAATTGGGGGAAACATCTCATTATAATCCTGAGAGCAACGAATGCCATCACATTACTGAATTGGTCATTCGTCCCGATCATTCCCCAAAAATCCACTTCCTGAAACGTTTGAAAAGAATGCTGACCGCCACGCTTAAAATACAGAAAGAATGCTCTGCCCTACACTTGAACCCAACCTAATGTGATGAGCACGGATTTTAAGTGTAGGACTCAGTGGAATTTAGTAATGGAACTGGTAACGAATACAGTGCGGAAGGTACCTCGCTGGCCAGCTTCTCGTACTCCTGCATCAGCTTCTCATTTTCCTGATTGACGGCAAGCACCTTGCAGATCCTGTTGGCAGCTGTCTCGGCCTGGAAGCAGAAGTCAAGAAAAGCAGAGACTTGTCAGTGATGGCACATGGCTTCCTCTTCATTCGGGAAAGAGAACTGGTCTCATGGATTCCATGAAGCAAAACAACAGGGTTTTAGAAGGAGGAGGACGTGGAGGAAGGAGAGACTTTCACATCAGAAATGTGCCTGTAGCTTAGTAATCCTCAGTCCGAGGTAGCCCTCAGTGTGAGAGAAGCCTCTGTGTTAGAAAGGTCTCTGTAGGAGAAGGGCCTCGTATGTTAGTAGGCCTCAGTGAGTGAAGGCCTCAGTGTGAGAAGGTTCGGTGGAAGAAGTCTCAGGTTGAAGGCCTCATGTGTGGAGGCTGCTGTGTGTAAAAAAGCTACTTTTGTATAACTTCGGTGTGAAAAGAGACTCTGTAGTTCAACATAAGCAGGTGTGCCTGTAGCTTAGAAGGACTCAGTGTTTGTTTGCAACAGTGGTAGTTCGCCTCAGTGTGAGAGAGGCATCGGTCTGAGAAAACCCTCAGTGTGAGAAGCCCTCAGTGAGAGAAAGGCCTCAGTGTGAGAGAAGCCTCTGTGTAAGAGAAGTCCCTGTGGTTGAAGGGCCTCGGCGTGTTAGTAGGCCTCAGTATGAGAAGGCCTCAGTGTGAATTAGGCCTCAGTGTTAATAGGCCTCAGTGTGTGAAGACCTCAGTGTGAGAAGCTTCAGTGGGAGAAGCCTCAGGTTGAAGGCCTCAGTGGGAAGGCTGCTGTACATAAAAAGCTACAGTGTGAAGGCTGCTGTATTAGCTCAGTGTGAGAAGAGACTCTGTAGTTCAATATAAGCAGGTGTGCCTGTAGCTTAGTAGTCCTCAGTCTGAGGTAGCCCATAGTGTGAGAGAAGCCTCTGTGTGAGAAAGGTCTCTGTGGGAGAAAGGCCTTGTATGTTATTAGGCCTCAGTATGAGATGGCCTCTGTGTGAATTAGGCCTCAGTGTTAGTAGGCCTCAGTGTGTGATGACCTCAGTGTGAGAAGTTTTGGTGAAAGAAACCTCAGGTTGAAGGCCTCATGCGTGAAGGCTGCTGTGTGTAAAAAAGCTACTCTTGTGTAACTTTGGTGTGAAAAGACACTCTGTAGTTCAATATAAGCAGTTGTGCCTGTAGGCCTCCATGTTTGTTTGCATCAGTGGTAGTTCACCTCAGTGTGAGAGAGGCATCAGTCTGAGAGAGCCCTCAGTGTGAGGGAGGCCTCAGTGGGAGGCAGGCCTCAGTGTAGTAGGCCTCAGTGTGAGAAGCCTCAGTGGGAGAAGCCTCAGTGGGAGAAGCCTCAGGTTGAAGGCCTCATGTGTGAAGGCTGCTGTGTGTAAAAAAAAACTACTCTTCTGTAAGTTCGGTGTGAGAAGAGACTCTGTAGTTCAATATAAGCAGGTGTGCCTGTAGCTTAGAAGGCCTCAGTGTTTGTTTCCATCAGTGGTAGTTCACCTCAGTGTGAGAGAGGCATCAGTCTGAGAGAGAGGCATCAGTGTGAGAAGACCTCAGTGGGAGAAAGACCTCAGTGTGAGGTAGGCCTCAGTGTGAATAGTCTTCACTGTGAGTAGGCCTTGTGAGAGAAGCTCCAGTGTGAAGGCTGCTGTGTGTAAAAAGCTATTGTGTGAAGCTCCTGCGTAAGTTCGGTATGTGAAGAGGCTTTGTGTGAGCAAAGCTGTTTATCTGCACGAGAAAGAAGCCCAGTGTGGAAGCAAAGAAGGAAGTTTAAAGAACTTTACTTGTGTTATGGAAAGCTTGTTCTTGTAAATAGCACTTTTGGCTAATGGCGCTTGGTTATGCTGCTGATAAGTTAATAAGCCCGCTCACCCAACATGTTCAGCACCAAAACAACCCTTGCCTGGAATCACGTCCAAACGTGCAATCAAGCTGAAGCCTGTTAGAGTTTGTGGGCCAAAGCTAGTGTCATCCTAAGTAGTGTAAGGTAAACCTCTGTGTGAGAGAAGCCTTGTCTGAGAAAGTTCCAGTGTGAAGGCTGTTGTGTGTAAAGCTACTATGGATTTGTTTATTTGTGTTATGGAAACCTAGTTCTTGTAAATAGTGCAGAGGGGAGGGGGACATATCTTTCTTTTTTTTACCTGCTCAGCACCAGCAAAGGCATGATAGAAACAGGACACGTATGTCATGATGGCTTTCTCATCAGGTTTGGGGGTATTGACAATATCTGGAAGGGGATTAAAAATGTAAATTAGGCCAAAAAAATGATATCGGAAGTGCTTCATGGGGCATCCAGCTCTCCTTACGTTTCACTTGCATCTATGGCAAGCATCCTCAGAGGTAGTGAGGTCTGTTGGAACTAGGAAAAAGGGTTTATATATCTGTGGAATGACCAGGGGGGGACAAAGAACTCTTTTTCCTAGTTCCAACAGACCTCACTACCTCTGAGGATGCTTGCCACAGATGCAGGCGAAACATCAGGAGAAAATGCCTCTAGAACATGGCCATATAGCCCGAATAAACTACAACAACCCAATAATAATAATAAGAACAAGAACAACAACAACAGAGTAAAATGATAAACAACTTTGACTTGAGTATAAGCCAAGGGGGGCTTTTTCAGCCAAAAAAAGGCGCTGGAAAACTCGGCTTATACTTGAGTATACACGGTAAGTATGCACAAACGTAGAGCATGACGGAAGATTCTGGCTAATAATAGTAATAACAACGAGAACGCATTTGGCTTCTCACCTTCTGCATCCAGCATCTTAGGAATATCCAGGTATTTCTCTGCCACCTCGAAGGCTGTGTTGAGGTTTCCAATGGGGTCATCCTGTGCAAAGATCAACACATCCCTTTGTATTTACTCTTGCATTTTGCTAAGTTAAAAGTTAACATCTTGAGTAGGCTGTGTTTGAGTAGGGTGGACAGTGAGCTGGGCTGACGGTTGGGTGATCATCATGACCAGGGCTTTGAACTGCCAACCTTTCGATTGGTAAAGATCTATTGTTTTTGGTGATTAATCAGCTGTGCTAAAGCCCGGCTCTTGGGATCCTCTTTAAACTACTCTCAACTCACAGCTCACAGCTGTTTTCGAACTGCTTAGATGCACAATTAGCTGGGCTGACGGTCGGGTGCTCACCCTGACCCGGACTTTGAACTGTCAGCCTTTCAATTGGCAAAGATCGATTGCTGCTCGTGATTAACCAGCTGAGCTAAAGCCCAGCTCATTGGAATCCCCTTTAAAGTGCTCTCTACTCACAGCTGTTTTCGAATTGCTTAGGTGGACAGTGAGCTGGGCTGACGGTCGGGTGCTCACCCTGACCCGGACTTTGAACTGTCAGCCTTTCAATTGGCAAAGATCTATTGCTGCTCGTGATTAACCAGCTGTGCTAAAGCCCAGCTCATTGGAATCCCCTTTAAAGTGCTCTCTACTCACAGCTGTTTTCGAATTGCTTAGGTGGACAGTGAGCTGGGCTGACGGTCGGGTGCTCACCCTGACCCGGACTTTGAACTGTCAGCCTTTCAATTGGCAAAGATCTATTGCTGCTCGTGATTAACCAGCTGTGCTAAAGCCCAGCTCATTGGAATCCCCTTTAAAGTGCTCTCTACTCACAGCTGTTTTCGAACTGCTTAGGTGGACAGTGAGCTGGGCTGACAGTTGGGTGCTCACCTGGACCCGGGCTTTGAATTGCCAAGCTTTCAATGAGTAAAGATCTATTGCTCCTAGTGATTAACCAGCTGTGCTAAAGCCCCTTTAAACTGGTCTCTACTCACAGCTATTTTCAAACCGCTTAGATGCACAGTGAGCTGGGCTGACGGTCGGGTGCTCACCCTGACCCGGACTTTGAACTGCCAGCCTTTCAATTGGTAAAGATCTATTACTGCTGGTGATTAACCAGCTGTGTTAAAGCCAGCTCTTTGGGATCCCCTTTAAACTATAGTGGATTATAGATAACCTTAGAGGATGGTGAACTCTCTTTTGCTGCTGGTGATTAACCAGGTGTGTTAAAGCCCGGCTCTTGGGATCCCCTTTAAACTACTCTCAACTCACAGCTCACAGCTGTTTTCGAACTGCATAGATGGACAGTGAGCTGGGCTGATGGTTGGGTGCTCACCACAACCCGGGCTTTGAACTGGCAAAGTATAGTAAAAGATGGGGGGGGGGGGGGTTGTGTAGGGCAATGGGCTTCCAAATGAGTTTCCTGACAAGCTGGGCCCAGAACCGCAGCAGGATTTGCCACAATTGGGTCATGGGATTGTAGTTTGGTCATGATGGCGTGAGACATAAGGGCTGCCTCAAAAGGGACATTGAGTAGAGAGGTGCAGCCAGATCACAGAAGTGAGAAACAGCCTCGAAGGGAACAAATGAACCCAAAATACAAGGAGAAAGCATTACCTTCCTGAGTTTGGCGTAGTCAATGAGGTCAGGCCGGTGTCGGTGGATCAGAGCGCAAAGAGCCAGGCCATCCTTCCAGCTGGTTGGTGGGATGTGGGAGACAAAGAGGAAAAAGCACGTGAGACCTGGAATGATGTTTTTAGTAATAATAATAATAATAATAATAATAATAATAATAATAATAATGTGCCGTCACATAGAATCATAGAATCATAGAATCCTAGAGTTGGAAGAGACCTCATGGGCCATCCAGTCCAACTCCATTCTGCCAAGAAGCAGGAATATTGCATTCAAATCACCCCTGACAGATGGCCATCCAGCCTCTGCTTAAAAGCTTCCAAAGAAGGAGCCTCCACCATGCTCTGGGGCAGAGAGTTCCACTGCTGAACGGCTCTCACAGTCAGGAAGTTCTTCCTAATGTTCAGATGGAATCTCCTCTCTTGTAGTTTGAAGCCATTGTTCCGCGTCCTCGTCTCCAGGGAAGCAGAAAACAAGCTTGCTCCCTCCTCCCTGTGGCTTCCTCTCACATATTTATACATGGCTATCATATCTCCTCTCATCCTTCTCTTCTTCAGGCTAAACATGCCCAGCTCCTTAAGCCGCTCCTCATAGGGCTTGTTCTCCAGACCTTTTATCATTTTAGTCGCCCTCCTCTGGACACATTCCAGCTTGTCAATATCTCTCTTGAATTGTGGTGCCCAGAACTGGACACAATATTCCAGATGTGGTCTAACCAAAACAGAATAGAGGGGTAGCATGACTTCCCTAGATCGAGACACTATGCTCCTATTGATGCAGGCCAAAATCCCATTGGCTTTTTTTGCCGCCACATCACATTCCTGGCTCATGTTTAATGTGTTGTCCACGAGGACTCCAAGATCTTTTTCACACGTACTGCTCTCGAGCCAGGCATTGTCCCCCATTCTGTATCACACCCAGACGCTACAACGTTAAAACTAAGATGTGCTTCTCTCTTTATCTGGGCGAACTTCTGGGGGTCTTTCTTTGAAGCAATAAAATTCTCAGCAACTGGAACATCAAACAGAATATTTATTTCCGAAGTCCTTGGCGGACTTGGCACAGCTTGAAGAAGTTACAACATAAACAGTCAATTTGGTAAACCATAGATATGATCTTTCTTTCCTTTTCCTTCAGTTACTGAGGTAACTTTTCCCAAAATGGTAGGAAAAAAAATCCTGAGATCCTTTCACCCTAACCCTGAGCTGCTATGGTTAGAAAAACAGGTTTTTCCCTATCTATAGCTCAAGGTTAGCTTTGGAGAGGAAGTAATGCTCAATATTACTCAATAACTCAATATCTATCTATTAGGCTTGGGCGATCCAGTTCGTTAATTTCGTTATTCGTTATTGATTCGTATTTAAATTAGCTTACGATCCAATATCGAGCCATGCAGGAATAGTGTGAGGAGTAATTAAGAATCGAAACAATTTTTTCCAATTTTCGTAATTATTTCGTAATTATTTTCGTATGTCTGGTGCATTATATTGTATATTATATTACTATAATAAACCGCATTGAGTCGCCTGTTAAGGGCTGACAAATGCGGTATAGAAATAAAGCAAATAATAATAATAATAATAATAATAATAGAATATATTATAATATAATAATATATAATATATAATATAATATAATATATAATAATATAATATACAATAATATAATATTATAATAATATAATATAATATATAATAATATAATATACAATAATATAATATAATAATATTATAATATAATATACAACAATATAATATAATAATATAATTATAATATAATATAATATAATATAATATAATATAATATAATATAATATAGTTGTTGTTTGTTTTATCACACCAACAGTCAACAACAGGGGGAGAGGGAAGCTTCAGAAGTTCCCCCTGTCCCATTTGGAGTTTTTTTTTTTAGCATATTGCGCAATCGCGTCCGCCATTAACGAATCGATTCGTAATTTACGAAATTTCGGAAATTTCGAAATTTTGAAATCTTAAATTTCGGAAATCCTCAGAATTTCGAAACGCTAGCGCACCCTAGAAACGAAATGAGTTTAGAACCAATTTTTTTCTTGATCACCCAAGCCTACTATCTATAACTCAGTAAGCTTCTCTATCTCAATTATTTAATTGCTGTCAGGAGTCAATTTCTGACGACATGAAGACATCACAAATTCCCTCCGTGACATCCTGACTGAATCATCCTGGCTGAATCGATTCTCTCTCTGTGATATTTTGAAGCCAGAAGAGGGTGCTGGAAACCTTGTATTGGAACTTGTGAAGCAACAAGTGCTAATAAGGAAACTGAGAAGAGGGGGGGAGACGGGCAGGAAAGGTGTATAAAAGGAAGTGGTGTTGGGAAAAAGTCAGTAGTGTCTTTCTTTGCTGCAGAGATACAAGCAATATATCCATTTCAAAGCAAGAACGGCTTGTGAGTGGTTATTTAATATTGCTATTTAGGGTTATAAAAGGAAGTGGTGGTGGGAAAAAGTCAGTAGTGTCTTTCTTTGCTGCAGAGATACAAGCAATATATTCATATCCAAGCAAAACCAGCTTGTGAGTGATCATTTAATATTGCTATATAAACTCTACAGTCTTACAATTGCCTTTCTTAATAACCCAATTGTACTTCTCTATCTATCTTTCTATCTATATAACTTAGTTGCTCAATTGCTCAATTAACCTTTCTGTATCTCAGTTGCTATTTATAACTCAATTGCTTTTCTTCAATAACTATAGTATCTCAATAGTACTCACAATGGGTTTTTCAGAGCTCCCTGTCTGACCAACAGCACATCTGAGACTTTTTTTTCCTCTACTGAAGGAGGCAGGGGAGATTCCAAAATGGAGATCTCAACCCCAGGAAAAAGGGTGGTTTCCAAACCCAAAGAGATACTTTCTAAACCAATAACTGCAGAGGGCCTACAGCCTGGCTTTGCAGACTCTGATACTGTTTAACTTCCAGGGTGCTGCTGGGTCTATAGCAACCCTGGGGAAATGCCACCGTTAGCTCACCAAATTTCACTCTTCCACGGATTTTGGGGGAATTTTCAGAGTTTTTTTAACACAACATTTTCTAGCGATCTCTGCCTCTTACTCCCTCTCTGTCAGCCCTGATTGGCTGGAGAGGCATGCCAACAGGTTTGGCTTCGCCTCTCAGCAGGGCTTGGTTATCCTGTGAATTTTAGCTCCATCACAACACATCCGAAGCATAAAAGAAGGCTCTTTTTGATTCAAATTCTTAATATTGGCATGTTGGAACTCGCTTCAAAAGTGCTAAACATCCCTCCCTCCTCTGTCAGCCCTGATTGGCTGGAGAAGCATGTCAACAGGTTTGGCTTCCTCTCTCAGCAGGGCTTGGTTATCCTGTGAATTTTAGCTCCATCACAACACATCCGAAGCATAAAAGAAGGCTCTTTTTGATTCAAATTCTTAATATTGGCATGTCTGAACTCGCTTCAAAAGTGTTAAACATCCCTCCCTCCTCTGTCAGTCCTGATTGGCTGGAGAAGCATGCCAACAGGTTTGGCTTCGCCTCTCAGCAGGGCTTGGTTATCCTGTGAATTTTAGCTCCATCACAACACATCCGAAGCATAAAGGAAGGATCTTTTTTATTCAAATTCTTAATATTGGCATGTCGGAATTCGCTTCAAAAGTGCTAAACATCCCTCCCTCCTCCGTCAGCCCTGATTGGCTGGAGAAGCATGCCAACAGGTTTGGCTTCGCCTCTCAGCAGGGCTTGGTTGCGCTGTGAATTTTAGCTCCGTCACAGCTACATCCGAACACATCCAAAGCATAAAAATCGAAGGCTCTTTTTGATTCAAATCCTTAATATTTGGCATGTTGGAACTCGCTTCGAAAGTGCTAAACATCCGAACTAGATCCGAATCAAGGGTATTTCCGCATGATACGCACAAGTCTAAAGTTTAGTCCTAACAGCATTAGCAATTATCCCATATTTTAAGGGTGGCAATGAAATGCTTGATCTAAATATTCTGAGGCAATGCTTGATCTAAATATTGCTCTGAAGCTGAGACATTTATTTTATTTGGACCACAACCCCAGGATCCCACAACAAACACAGTCCCCTCCGAGCCTGAGCCTGAGCCCGGCCTTGTACCTAATGTGGAAGTTCTGGACGTTTACATTCCGGTAGGGAGCCGTTTTCCTCTGGCACCAGAGCAGCAGGCCCTCCTTAGCCGAGGTTTCTGGAAGAAAAGGAAAGAGAGAAAGGCGACTCAATACGTAGCTTCCCAAGGTGATGTTTGGCAGTTCTAGAGTTTCTCATACTGTTTCTTTTCTGGTTTTACAAGAAGCAGACGGGCTGCTTCTGCTAGGAGCCTCTTTCAGCTGGAGATGAAGGAAACAGAATGAGAGCCATTGCAGAACTATTAAAAATTAGGTATTTTTAATTACAAAAATGTGAGTCAAGCACCAAAAGGGTTAAATGGATGCAATGACTCAGCAAAAGCTTCAGTTCAATATGAGCAGGTGTGCCTGTAGCTTAGTAGCCCTCAATTAGAGGTAACCCTCAGTGTGAGAGAAGCCTCTGTGTGAGAGAGGTCTCTGTGGGAGAAGGGTCTCTGTGTTAGTAGGCCTCAGTATGATAACATCTCAGTGGGAGAAAGGCCTCAGTGTGAGGTAAGCCTCAGTGTTAGCAGGCCTCAGTATATGAAGGCCTGGTGTGAGAAGCTTCAGTGGGAGAAGCCCCAGGTTGAAGGCCTTATGTGAAGGCTTATTTGTAACAGGATCAAGTGTGTGTGTGCGTGCGTGTGTGTGTTAAAGAAAACCTTGTACTGTTGATTATTATGTGCAGCTGCTAATGTAGGTCAAATAGTAAGTTTGGACCACAGCAGGTGGGGTAAAACTGTATGGCTTTTAGAATACAGTTCAGCTTTGCTCTGAAGAGCCTTTGCTCAGGCATTTGTATTACTCTCTCATTTGGATGCAGAACCCTTATTCTGTATTGCTTACAACAGCGTTTCTCAACCTGGGGGTCAGGACTCCTGGAGGGGTCGTGAGAGGGTGTCAGAGGGGTCGCCAAAGACACAGTATTTTCTGTTAGTCATGGAGGTTCTGTATGGGAAGTTTGGCCCAATTCTAATCTTGGTGGGGTTCAGAATGCTCTTTGATTGTAGGTGAACTATAAATCCCAGTAACTACAACTCCCAAATGTCAAGGTCTATTTCCCCCAAACTCCAGCAGAGTTCACATTTGGGCATATTGATTGTCATGCCAAATTTGGTCCAGATCCATTATTGTTTGAGTCCACAGTGCTCTTGGGATGTAGGTGAACTACAACTCCAAAACTCAAGGTCAATGCCCATCAAACCCTTCCAGTATTTTCTGTTGGTCATGGGAATTCCGTGTGCCAAGTTTGGTTCAATTCCATCATTGGTGGAATTCGGAATGCTCTTTGATTATAGGTGAACTATAAATCCCAGGAACTACAACTCCCAAATGACAAAATCAATCCCCCCCCACCCTAACCCCACCATTATTCAAATGTGGGTGTATCAGGTATTTTTGCCAAATTTGGTCCAGTAAATGAAAATACATATCAGATATTTACAGTATGCTTCAAACCAATAGCAAAATTACAGCTGTGAAGTTGTCATGACAATAATTTGCTCGTTGGGGGTCACCACAACATGAGGAACAACATTTTTTAATTACAAAAAAATTTGAGTAAAGCACTGAAAGGATTAAATTGGTACAATGACTCAGCAAACGCTGTAGTACAATTTAAGCAGATGTGCCTGTAGCTTAGAAGGCCTCAGTGTTAGTTCACCTCAGTGTGAGAGAGGCATCGGTCTGAGAGAGCCATCAGTCTGAGGAGGCCTCAGTGGGAGAAAGGTCACAGTGTGAGGTAGGCCTCAGTGTTAGTTTACATCAGTGTTAGTTCACCTCAGTGTGAGAGAGGCATCGGTCTGAGAGAGCCATCAGTCTGAGGAGGCCTCAGTGGGAGAAAGGTCACAGTGTGAGGTAGGCCTCAGTGTTAGTTTACATCAGTGTTAGTTCGCCTCAGTGTGAGAGAGCCATCAGTCTGAGAGAGCCATCAGTCTGAGAAGGTCTCAGTGGGAGAAAGGCCACAGTGTGAGGTAGGCCTCAGTGTGAGTTTACATCAGTGTTAGTTCACCTCAGTGTGAGAGAGGCACCAGTCTGAGAGAGCCATCAGTGTGAGAAAGCCTCAGTGGGAGAAAGGCCACAGTGTAAGGTAGGCCTCAGTGTTAGTTTACATCAGTGTTAGTTCGCCTCAGTGTGAGAGAGGCATCGATCTGAGAGAGCCATCAGTGTGAGAAGGCCTCAGTGGGAAAAAGGCCACAGTGTGAGGTAGGCCTCAGTGTTAGTTTACATCAGTGTTAGTTCACCTCATCGGTCTGAGAGAGCCATCAGTCTGAGAAGGCCTCAGTGGGAGAAAGGCCACGGTGTGAGGTAGGCCTCAGTGTTAGTTTACATCAGTGTTAGTTCACCTCAGTGTGAGAGAGGCATCGGTCTGAGAGAGCCATCAGTGTGAGAAGGCCTCAGTGGGAGAAAGGCCACGGTGTGAGGTAGGCCTCAGTGTTAGTAAGCCTCACTGTGAGTAGAACTTGTGAGAGAAGCTGCTGTGTGTAAAAAGCTATTGTGTGAAGCTTTTGTGTAAGTTCAGTGTGAGAAGAGGCTCTGTGAGAGCGAAGCTGTTTATCTGCATGAGAAAAAAGCCCAGCGTGGAAGCAAAGAAGGAAGTATTCATTATGGAAACCTTGTTCTTGGAAATACTTCAACCATATTATTTTACTACAAAGAAAAGCCTCCTAGAATCATAGAATCATGGAGCTGGGATAGACCTCATGGGCCATCCAGTCCAACCCCCTGCCAAGAAGCAGGAATATTGCATTCAAAGCACCCCTGACAGATGGCCATCCAGCCTTCCTATGGGAGATATAATATTGGTCTGTGTGTTTTGTTCTTTTTATCACTTTGGGCTACTCTATGGAAAGCTGCCACTCTAACCTTTGAGCCACACTGGATGCTGCAAAGAGGAAACTGGGAGCTTTCATGCTCACCTTCCACTGAGATGTCCTGGATCGCAAAACGAAGGATGATGGTCCAGATCATGCCCAGAGTCATCTTCAGGTTCCCATCCACAATTTCTGGAAGAACAGAAGGTAAGAAGGGACTTAGAGAGAAGGGACGGGAGTGCCAATGTGGATCCTGGTGATCTTTAAAGCCTTCAAGGTTTTGGGTTTCAGGTTACTACAAAGATGGTGACTACTGGATGGCATATGTTCTGTATCAGAAACTAGAGCTGATGTGGTTATCCTGAGCTGATGTGGTCTATCCAATGCAATTTCCTGAATCAGCACCCCAAATAACCAAACCAAATTTAAAGTTCACAAAAAACTGATTCATAACCTTTGGTCAAAGGAGAGTGGTCCTTATATAGAGCTGATGTGGTTTATCCAGAGCTGATGTGGTCTATCCAATGCAATTTTCTGAATCAGCAACCCAAATAACCAAATCAAATTTAAAGTTCACCAAAAACTGATTCATAACCCTTGTTCAAAGGAGAGTGGTCCTTATATAGAGTTAATGTGGTCTATCCAGAGTTGATGTGGTCTATCCAATGCAATTTTCTGAATCAGCACCCCAAATAACCAAACTGAATCTAAAATGTCACCAAAAACTGATTCATAATCTTTCATCAAAGGAGAGTGGTCCTTATATAGAGCTGATGTGGTCTATCCAGAGCTGATGTGGTCTATCCAATGCAATTTTCTGAATCAGCATCCCAAATAACCAAACTGAATCTAAAATTTCACCAAAAACTGATTCATAACCCTTGGTCAAAGGAGAGTGGTCCTTATATAGAGCTCGTGTGGTCTATCTAGAGCTGATGTGGTTTATCCAATACAATTTTCTGAATCAGCAACCCAAATAACCAATTCAAATTTAAAGTTGACCAAAACCAGATTTGTAATCCTTTTGGTACTAATATTGGAGAGTGGTCCCTGGTCAAAGTGGTCCCTGGTCAAGTGGTCCCTGGTCGAAGTAGTTCATAGTCAAGTGGTTCCTGGTCAAATAAAGGTTGGGAACCACTATTCTTGAACACTATTCCTTAAAACACCCCCTGTCAACCCTATAGCTTCTCTCACATACTCCAACACACTCACCTTCAGCCCCAATGGACACAAGTTTGACCCCTTTGCTGGCAATGAAGTCCAGGGCTTTGTTGACATTGGCGATCTTATGGAAGCGCATCTTGCCTTTGTCTGGCTTTGGCAGCCGTTCACCTTGAGAAGAAGAATGGGAGAGGATTGGAGACAAAAGGAGACAGGTCCAAGGAAAGCATGTCTGCTAGCCCCTACTTCTTTCTCTAGTGCCAAAAACACAGCTTAATGGTGTAACATTAGAAAATGTTGACCATTTCCGCTCCCTTGGCAGCCACCTCTCCACAAAAGTCAACATTGACACTGAAATTCAACACCGCCTGAGCTCTGCAAGTGCAGCATTTTTCTGAATGAAGCAGAGAGTGTTTGAGGGCCGGGACATCCGTAGGGAGACCAAGATGCTTGTTTATAAACCTGTTGTCCTCCCAACACTGCTATACAACTGCGAAACGTGGACTGTCTACAGACGTCAACATTGACACTGAAATTCAACACCGCCTGAGCTCTGCGAGTGCAGCATTTTTCCGAACGAGAGAGTGTTTGAGGACTGGGGCATCCGCAGGGATACCAAGGTGCTTGTTTATAAACCTATTGTCCTCCCAACCCTGCTATACAACTGCGAAACATGGACTGTCTACAGACATCAACATTGACAGTGAAATTCAACACTGCCTGAGCTCTGCGAGTGCAGCATTTTTCCAAATTAAGCTGAAAATGTTTGAGGACCAGGCCATCCGTAGGGATACCAAGGGGCTTGTTTATAAAGCTATTGTCCTCCCAACCCTGCTATACAACTGCGAAACGTGGACTGTCTACAGACGTCAACATTGACACTGAAATTCAACACCGCCTGAGCTCTGCGAGTGCAGCATTTTTCCGAACGAGAGAGTGTTTGAGGACTGGGGCATCCGTAGGGATACCAAGGGGCTTGTTTATGAAGCTATTGTCCTCCCAACACTGCTATACGCCTGTGAAACATGGACTGTCTACAGACATCAACATTGACATTGAAGTGTTTGAGGACTGGGACATCCATGGGGATACCAAGGGGCTTGTTTATAAAGCTATTGTCCTCCCAACCCTGCTATACAGCTGCGAGACGTGGACTGTCTACAGATGTCAACATTGACACTGAAATTCAACACCGCCTGAGCTCTGCAAGTGCAGCATTTTTCTGAATGAAGCAGAGAGTCTTTGAGGAGTGGGACATCCGTAGGGAGACCAAGATGCTTGTTTATAAACCTATTGCCCTCCCAACCCTGCTATACACCTGCGAGACGTGGACTGTCTACAGACGTCTCATGCAACTCCTGGAACGATTCCATCAGTACTGCCTCCGGAAAATCCTGCAAATCTCTCGGAAAGACAAGCGGACAAATGTCAGCGTGCTGGAAGAAGCAAAGACCACCAGCACTGAAGCGATGGTCCTCTGCCATCAACTCCGCTGGACCGGCCATGTTGTCTGAATGCCCGACTACCGTCTCCCAAAGCAGTTGCTCTACTCAGAACTCAAGAACAGGAAACGGAATGTTGGTAGGAAGGAAAAGAGATTGAAAGATGGGCTCAAAACCAACCTTAAAAACTCTGGCATAGACACTGAGAACTGGGAAGCCCTGGCTCTTGAGTGCTCCAGCTCGAGGTGAGCTGTGACCAGCAGTGCTGTAGAATTTGAAGAGCCACGAATGGAGGGCGAAAGAGAGAAATGTGCCAAGAGGAAGGCATGTCAATGTCCTTCCATAGGATCCCAACCCAGGAGCTTCTTACCTGAAATCACCTCCAGCAGGAGCATCAGTTTAAGGCCATTCCTGAAATCTTCCTCAATGTTCTCAATCCCGGTCCCTGCCTTCCGCAAGTGAGAGTTGCACCAGGCTGTGAACGTCTGGAGGGAATAAGGTGAGAAAGATCAGTGGAGTTTGTGGCGTAATGTAAACTAAACCACGTGTAGTTCACGTTTGATCAGCCCACACACTGCCTTGCCAGAGAAAGAAAATATGCCACAAAGGTGAACAGTAAAGAATAGTAAAGAACGGATATCCTTTCGTATCAGGCAAATGTGATACTGTGATAGGTTTACCATATTCTGGAATGCAAAGAGGAGGATATATTTACCAACTGAGGACTTCATCATGACGGCGACTTTCATTTTAAATATTGAGGATCCATGCCAAGTTTGGTCCAGATCCATCATTGTTTGAGTCCACAGTGCTCTCTGGGTGGAGGTGAACTACAGCTCCCAAACTCAAGGTCAATGCACACTTTTCCAATGTCCACCAAATCCTTCCAGTATTTTCTGTTGGTCATGGGAGTTCTGTGTGCCAAGTTTGGTTCAATTCCATCATTGATGGAGTTCAGAATTCTCTTTGATTGTAGGTGAACTATAAATCCCAGTAACAACAACTCCCAAATGTGAAGGCCTATTTTCCCCAAACTCCACTAGTGTTCACAGTTGGGCATATTGAGTATTTGTGCCAAGATTGGTCCAGATCCATTGTTTGAGTCCACAGTGCTCTCTGGATGTAGGTGAACTACAACTCCCAAACTCAATGTCAATGCCCACCAAACCTTTCCAGTATTTTCTGTTGGTCATGGGAGTTCTGTGTGCCAAGTTTGGTTCAATTCCATCATTGGTGGAGTTCAGAATTCTCTTTGATTGTAGGTGAACTATACATCCCAGCAACTACAATGACAAAATCAACCCTCCCCACCCTCACCCTCACCCAAACCCACCCAACCCCACCAGTATTCAAATTTGGGCATTTCACGTGTTTGTGCTGAAGGAGACAATGAGTGATTTTTGCAATAGCTAAGCTTTGGCAACAAAACATAAGAAAGGTACCCCTTCCTTCATGTCAGCAAGAGGGAGGATGTTCTAAAAAGAAATTGCTAACCAGCTCAGCTTACATAGGAAATGGGTTTGCGGTGAAGCGCAAACTTTGCAAGTAAAGAACAAATTGTAGTTTTGACAAACAAAGGTTCAGGCCAGGTACAAGCATCAAAAGATTGATGAGAGGGGGTGTTGGAAAGAGTAAAAGGTCAACCGTCAAAGGTACTTTCCATTGCCTTGTTTACATGATGGTATACAGGTTTGCAGAAATCAAGGAGGGGTGTGGCAGTCATTTGTAAGTGTTGGTGCCTGTGTATATTCAATACGACTGTCCGACTTCTTATGACCTTGTTTTTGATCTTTTTCGGGACTGTCTTTTCCTTACGTGCTCCCGTGACCTGGGCTAGAATATTAAGACCCGATTTGGGGTCTCTAACAATGCCAAATTTGGTCCAATGAATGAAAATCAGACATTTACATTACGATTCATAACAGTAGCAAAATTACAGTTGTGAAGCAGCAACGTAAATGTTATAGTTGAGGGTCACCACAACATGAGGAGCTGTATTAGGGGGTCACGGCATTAGGAAGGTTGAGAAACACTGGTATAGGCAATTACTATGAAAAACACTAACTTTCCATTAGGAATTGTGGGAGGTGAAGTCCAAAACACCTGGAGGACTGGCATTGGCCCATGCCTGATCTAAGTCCTTCAGTGTGACTTTCTGGTTATCTTTGTGTGCATGTGTGTGTGGAGAGGAGCAAACCAAAGACCGCCAACTACAATGGGGTGTGAGCCCTGCCACATGCACAGCAGCAGACATGCTTGGCCTGTTCTTCTGCCTGGCCAAATTTAGACCTGGCCCGAGGATGCCTCCCATGAAGCCATGCAATGCCCTGAGTCTGCAGAAGAAGACCTTTATGGCCGGCCACCTGACACCAGGGCAGGAGGAGGAGAGAGAGCCATCCCAGAACAGGGAGCCCATCTCTTGCAAGGAGCGTACAGTATGGGATGTGGCCAGAGGGCACACGAAGGTTGGTATCACTGGCAAGCTTTCCCACCTAGACCCCAAGGGCCATCCATCCTGACCCCCTTCTGCCAGGCATGAAGACACCATCAAAGCTCTCCCAACAGATGGCCATCCTGCCTCTGCTCAGAACTCAGGTTTGTGCACTTTGCCTGGCTTCCTGTTGTTCTCAAGGTGTTAGGCTGTCAAAACCACAATTTGTTCTCTACTTGCGATCAGTGTTGCACCTAACCGCAAACCAATTTCCTATGTAAGCTAAGCAGTTTAGCAACTTAATATTCTTCTTATACTTATGCTTCCTTCACTTGCAGAGAAGGAAACTCCACCAAAGCCACTGCTGAAAAGAATTATGTCTTCCCTTGATCTAGACCAGTGTTTCTCAACCTTCCTAATGCGACGACCCCTTAATCCAGTTCCTCATGTTGTGGTGACCCCCAACCATAACATTATTCTCGCTGCTACTACCATTTTGCTTCTGTGATTAATTGTCGTGTAAATATCTGATACGCAGATGTATTTCCATTCATTATCTCACCCCATGGTTTTAGTTTTTAGCTTTCGTCTTTTACTCTGTACATGCGGCCCGTTCACTGTCATTGTCACAATCACTGTGTTTTGATTTATTTTAATTTTATATTGTTTGCTGTATTTTTATCTTGTTATTATGTGTGTTTTGATTTCCTTTATTGTATTGTGTTGTTGGGCTTGGCCTCGTGTAAGCTGCCCAGAGTCCCCATCAGGGAGATGGTGGCGGGGTATAAATAAAGATTATTATTATTATTATTATTATTATTTATTAGACCAAATTTCACACAAATGCCTGTGTGAAATTTGGGAGTTGTAGTTGCTGAGATTTGTAGTACACCTACAATCAAAGAGCATTCCGAACTTGGAATTGAACCAAACTTGGCCACACAGAACTCTCACGACCAAGAGAAAATACTGGAAAGGTTCAGAGGGCATTGAACTTGAGTTTGGAAGTTGTAGTTCACCTATATCCAGAGAACAGTGTGGACTCAGACAATGATGGAACTGGATTAAACTTGGTGTGAATATTTAATATACCAAAATGTGAACACTGGTGAAGTTTGGGGGAAATGGATCTTGACATTTGGGAGTTGTAGTTGCTGGGATTTCTAGTTCACCTACAATCAAAGAGCATTCTGAACTTCACTGAAGATGGAATTGAACCAAACTTGGCACACAGAACTCTCATGACCAAGAGAAAATACTGGGTTTGGTGAGCATTGACTTTGAGTTTGGGAGTTGTAGTTCGTCTACATTTAGAGAGCACTGTGGACTCAAACAATGATGGATTTGGACCAAACTTGGCACGAATACTCAATATACCCAAATGTGAACACTGGTGGAGTTTGGGGGAAATGGACCTTGACATTTGGGAGTTGTAGTTGCTGGGATTTCTAGTTCACCTACAATCAAAGAGCATCGTGACCTCCATCAACAATGGAATTGAATCAAACTTGGCATACAGGACTCCCACAGGACAGAAAACACTGGAAGGGTTTGGTGGGCATTGACCTTGAGTCTGGAAGTTGTAGTTCACCTACATCCAGAGAACAGTGTGAAATCAAACAATGATGGAACTGAATCAAACTTGGTTCAAACACTCAATATAGTGAAATGTGAACACTGGTGGAATTTGGGGAAAATTGACCTTGATATTTGGGAGTTGTAGTTGCTGGGATTTCTAGTTCACCTACAATCAAAGAGCATTCTGAACCTCCCTAACGATAGCAAACAGAAAATACTGTGTTTTCCTATGGTTTTTTGGCGACCCTACTAACACCCCCCTCGCAACCCTCCCAGGGGTCCCGACCCCCAGGTTGAGAAACAGCCTCTGCTTAAAAAACTCCAAAGGAGCCTCCACCACACTCTGGGGCAGAGAGTTCCACTGCTGAACAGCACTCAGGAATATCTGATGGAACTTAGTAAGACACTGGACGTATGGGGAAAGTGGTGTGAATTCCTCCTTCCTAATGAATTTTGTGATGATTTCATAGGTAGCTGTTTCTGTTTTCTGAATAGCTCTTGTAAATGGAGCTTGTAAGTGAGAGACATGTGGTTTAGTGGTTTGAGTGTGGGATCTGGACTCTGGGCAACACCTGGCTTGAAACCAGATCCTGTGAAAGGGATCCAGGAGTCAAGCTGAACATGAGCTGAGAGTATGATGCAACAGCTAAGAAAGCTAATGTGAGTCTATGCTGCATCACTAGGAGTGTAGCGTCTAGATCAGTGTTTCTCAACCTAGGGGTCAGGACCCTGGGGGGGGGGGGGTCACCAGGGGGTTTCAGAGAGGTCTCCAAAGACCAACAGTATTTTCTGTTGGTTATGGAGCTTCTGTGTAGGAAGTTTGGCCCAATTCTATCATTGATGGAGTTCAGAATGCTCTTTGATTTTAGGTGAACTATAAATCCCAGCAACTACAACTCCTGAATGTCAAGATCTATTTCCCCCAAACTGCACCAGTGTTCATATTTGGGCATATTGAGTGTTCGTGCCAAGTTTGGTCCAGATCCATCATTGTTTGAGTCTGCAGTGCTCTCTTGATGTAGGTGAACTAGAACTCCCAAACTCAAGATCAATGCCCACCAAACCCTTCCAGTATTTTCTGTTGGTCATGGGAGTAGAGCGTGCCAAGTTTGGTTCAATTCCATCGTTAGTGGAGGTCACAATGCTCTTTGTAGGTGAACGATAAATCCCAACAACTACAACTCCCAAATGTCAAGGTCTATTTTCCCCAAACTCCACCAGTGTCGACATATGGGCATATTGAGTATTCGTGCCAGGTTAGGTCAAGATCCATCATTGTTTGAGTCTGCAGTGCTCTCTTGATGTAGGTGAACTACAACTCCAAAAATCAAGGTCAAACCTTTCCAGTATTTTCTATTGGTCACGGGATTTCTGAGTGCCAAGTTTAGTTCAATTCCATCGTTGGTGGAGTTCAGAATGCTCTTTGATGGTAGGTGAACTATAAATCCCAGCAACTACAACTCCCAAATGTCAAGATCTATTTTCCCCCGACTCTACCAGTGTTCACATTTGGGCATATTGTGTATCTGTGCCAAGTTTGGTCCAGATCCACCATTGCATGAGTCCACAGTGCTCTCTGGATATAGGTGAACTACAACTCCCAAACTCAAGGTCAATGCCCATCAAACACTTCCAGTGTTTTCCATTGATCATGGGAGCCAAGTTTGGTTCAAATCCATCGCTGGTGGAGTTCAGAATGCTCTTTGATTATAGGTGAACTATAAATCCCTGCAACTACAACTCCCAAATTACAAAATCAATCCTCCCCCAACCCCACTAGCATTCACATTTGGGTGTATTGGGTATTTGTGCCCAGTTTGGTCCAGTGAATGAAAATGCATCCTGCATATCAGTTATTTACATTATGATTTATAACAGTAGTAAAATGACTGTTATGAAGTAGCAACGAAAACAATGTGATGGTTGGGGGTCACCACAACATGAGGGACTGTATTAAGGGGTCACGCCATTAGGAAGGTTGAGAACCACTGCTCTAAAGACTGTTTGTGGTGGGAAATCCCTAAGAGCTTCTCTTTGGGCCCCCTGGCTTCCTGCTGGGCAAAGGTTGCATGTCCTGTTCTAAAGGAAATTCTTTACAGGCCCAGCATGCGACAGAACAATAATGAAGGACTTTGTTAAACTTTTAAAGACTCTGTATAGGAAAATCCTTAGGTCCTCTCAGTCGAAGCACCCCGGCTTCCTGCTGGGCACAAAGAGCATGTCCTGTTCAAAAGCCAATTGCTATAGTCCCAGCATGTGACAGCACAATATCAGATATTTACGTGACGATTCATAACAGTAGCAAAATTACGGTTATGAAGTATCAACGAAAATAATGTTACGGTTGGGGGGTCACCACGACATTTGTAACCAACAAGACAACAAACAAAACAAGACGCTTTCGGTTCATTACACAGATGAAATGCCTCGATTCTATCTTAAGACTGGGCTGAAATGGGAGGCACTCCTAAAAATAAGCAGATGTTTCACAGGGAGAGAGAACGAGAGGCACCGGGCAGCTGTCTATTTTGAAAACATTTGAGCTGCGTCTGCAACGGAGTCTATTTCAAGGAGGCAAGAATGCAAGGAAGGGGACTTCGGAGTCACCATTGCAGAGTGTGACCTGAATGATCTGGCATTTGAGCCCCGTATAGTCATCGAATCGCGCTGGGTCCAAATCTCCACTCATCTCTGAACTGTCTTGGGTCTCAAAGGGACGTAAATGTATTGCCACATATATACCGTGTTGCAGATCACTTTGAGGCTCCTGAGGCTGATGGATTTACTGAGAGGATGTGGGATTGCCTGTGCGATTTCCTGAGGCTCGAAGTGAGGAAGATATTAGCCAGGGGAATGATGCCTCTCTCTTTGAGAAATCTAACTCGGAAAGTGCAGGGCTTCAAGGTTAGTCAGAGGAGCCAGAAACAGCAACATTAGATAAGGAGTCAAACCCACAACAAGAATGGAAGTCAAATCCACACTTTTACTCTCTCTCTCTCAATAAAAATAAAAATAAAAATAAAAATAAAAAAATAAAAAATAAAATAAAAATAAAAAAATAAAAAATAAAATAAAAAAATAAAAAAATAAAAAAAAATAAAAATAAAAATAAAAATAAAAATAAAAATAAAAATAAAAATAAAAATATAAAAATATAAAAATAAAAATAAAAATAAAAATAATGTAATGTTGGTTTGTGGGATTAACAGAACTCAAAAACCACTGGACGAATTGGCACCAAATTTGGACACAAGAGACCTAACAAGCCAATGTATGTCCTTCACACACACAAAAAAATGATTTTGTCATTTGGGAGTTGTAGTTGCTGGGATTTATAGTTCACCTACAATCAAAGAGCACTCTGAACCCCACCAACGATGGAATTGAACCAAACTTGGTACACAGTTCTCCCATCACCAACAGAAAATACTGGAAGGGTTTGGTGGGCAGTGTCCTTTGGTTTTGGAGTTGTAGTTCACCTACATCCAGAGAGCACAGCATGATGGATCTGGACCAAACTTGGCATGAATACTCAATATGCCCAAATGTGAACACTGGTGGAGTTTGGGGGAAATAGAATCTTGACATTTGGGAGTTGTAGTTGCTGGGATTTGTAGTTCATCTACAATCACAGAGCATTCTGAACTCCACCTATGATAGAATTGGACCAAACCTCCCACACAAAGCCCCCATGACCAACAGAGTGGGCCACAGCAACACGTGGCAAAGGATGGCTAGTATACATATATGCAGTTCTTAGCTAGCGTTATAGATCTGCCTGAGGCTCCTGAGGTTGATGGGTTTGCTGATGATTTAGAGAGGATTGTGGGATTGCCTGTGGGATTTCCTAGGACTCAAAGTGATGATGCCTATCTCTGTGAAAAATCTGACTCGGAAAGTGCAGGGCTTCAAGGTCAGTCAGAGGAGACAGAAACTGCAACATTAGATAAGGAGTCAAGGACAGAGGAGCCAGAAACTGCAGCATTAGATAAGGAGTCTAGAAAAGACCTAAGTGATACGGAAGGCTCTAGTGGGAAAATACCTGGAGCTATGGAGATCTCTGTGAGAAATCTGACTCAGAAAATGCAGGGCTTCAAGGTCAGTCAGAGGAGCCAGAAACTGCAACATTAGATAAGGAGTCAAGGACAGAGGAGCCAAAAACTGCAGCATTAGATAAGAAGTCTAAGAAAGACCTAAGTGATACGGAATGCTCTCGTGGGAAAATACCTGGAGTGACGGAGATCAACAAAAGTTTTCACTTACATATCAGAGCAGAAAATAACCAGTGCTGGTCAGAGCAATTACATGGGAAAGTGGGGGAGAAAATTCATGGGAAAAGGCATGACTTCATGGGTGCCTTTTAATTAGCAGGTTGTTAAGCTAAGAGTTAGTTCAGGCAACGTAGCGTTCGAGTGAGGAGCTAGGCCTGAGATCTCTGGTTCTTGTTTCAAGTCAAGCCTTGGTTTCAGTATTATTTGCCGTCCCGTTGGCTGAGAGGCTGGCCAATCACAGCAGAGGAGGGCTTTTGGTGGGAGGATTTGCCCTCTATTTCCCAAAATAGAGGGCAAAAGGGAATCCTAAGACCAGGGAATCCTAAGACCAGCAGAAATATATGTTTTCTGATGGTGTTTGGCGACCCCTCTGAAACCCACTCGCGATCCCTCCAGTGGCCGCGACCCCCAAGTAGAGAAACGCTGCGAGAAAACCTGATTAAATAATAAACTTCGTAAAATGGGATTAAATTGGAAGATGAAAGCAGGAGGAGGAAAGTGACGAGTGTTAAAAGAGAAAAGCAAGGGGAGATTTTAGATAAGTTCTAAATAGGAGAAAGTAGGCCAGTGCTGAAAGTGTTCGGCTGATGGAAAAAGCAATGGAAGCGTCAGAAAGGTCTGAATGCCGCTGTGAATAAAGCCGGAAGGGAAGGAAGGCCGTAAATAGAACGGTCTCATCTAAGAACGTAATTGACGTGGGATTGGTTCCTTAAAAAGAACTCCTGGAGGGCAATTGTTCTGTCCCACGTCTCTGCCAATATCTTAGCTTGAAAAAGGATGCTTGAAAAAATAAAATAGGGCAATATTCAAGAAGTAACCCTTCCGCCCCTTGAAAATAGCAAGAGACGTTAGCATGTCATGCGCCACGTGAAAGCATCAAATGAGTGTTTATTTATTTATTTATTTATTTGCTTTACTTCTATACCGCCTTTCTCAGCCGAAATGGCGACTCAAGGCGGTTTACATAATAAAGGTTATCACAACAATATCGAAAAAGGCAATTAAAACACATTATACACGACATACAAGGTCAAAAAACAATCATTATCGTAATCGCAGTGCCTCAGCAACAAATCAGAATCCATAATCATAATCCTTTATACCAATTCCTATGTTCAGTTGTACCATCTTTTTGTATTCCATTGCACTATTTAGCCAAACGCTTGTTCGTAAAGCCAAGTCTTGACCTTCCTCCGGAACGCCAGCAGTGAAGGGGCCTGTCTGATGTCCACAGGTAGGGCATTCCACAGCCGAGGGGCCACCACCGAGAAGGCCCTGTCTCTCGTCCCCGCCAGACGCGCCTGCGATGCGGGCGGGACCGAGAGCAGGGCCTCCCCGGACAATCTTAATGTCCTAGTCAGGTGGAGATGCGTTCGGAGAGGTAAGTAGGGCCAGAACCGTTTAGGGCTTTATAGGCTAAAGCCAACACCTTGAATTGTGCCCGGTAGCAGATTGGCAGCCAGTGGAGCTGGCGCAACAGAGGAGTGGTGTGCTCCCTGAGTGCCGCTCCCGTTAACAACCTGGCTGCCGAACGTTGGACCATTTGAAGCTTCCGAGCAGTCTTCAAGGGCAACCCCACGTAGAGAGCGTTGCAGTAGTCTAAGCGGGATGTAACCAGAGCGTGGACTACCGTGGCCAAGTCAGACTTCCCAAAGTACGGGCGCAGCTGGCGCACAAGCTTTAACTGTGCAAATGCTCCCCTTGTCACCGCCGAAACCTGGGGCTCCAGGCTCAGTGATGAATCCAGGATCACACCCAAGCTGCGAACCTCCGCCTTCAAGGGGAGTGCGACCCCGTCCAGCACAGGCTGTAACCCTATGCCCTGTTCGGCCTTGCGACTGACCAGGAGGACCTCTGTCTTGTCTGGATTCAATTTCAATTTGTTTGCCCTCATCCAGACCGTCACAGCGGCCAAGCACCGGTTCAGGACCTGGACAGCCTCCTTAGTAGCAGGTGGAAAGGAGTGACAGAGTTGGACATCATCCGCGTACAGATGACACCGTACCCCGAAACTCCGGATGATCTCCCCCAACGGCTTCATGTAGATGTTAAACAACATGGGAGACAGTATTGAGCCCTGAGGAACCCCACAAGACAAAGGTTGTAGGGTTGAACAGGTGTCTCCCAGTAACACCTTCTGAGACCGACCCTCGAGGAATGACCGGAGCCACTGCAAAACAGTACCTCCGAGACCCATCCCTGCGAGGCGTTTACACTGTCTTTTGTCTGGCTATTATTATTTTGGCCGTAGCTCAGTTTGTAGCCCCGCCAAACTGTACGCAGTGACTGTTTCCGATCCTTGTGTAAGTCATCGGCACGCTATTTCGGGTCATTTCTGTCATGCCTGGAATGGCTTTGTTTCCCACGCCATTGTTTACTAGGCTTAACGGACTTGGCAGTGGCCAACACAAATGGGCAAAAGGGGAAATCCCATTTTCCGTGGCAAAAAGCAGCCAAGATATGATGTCACACAAAGCTCTAGGTTTCAAGTTGCTGTTGACATGACTATATTTCGCTTTATTTCAGGCATTTTAGACATTTGTTGTGTATCAGAGCGTGGAAATTGATTTTAAAAAGTTCAAACTACATATGAGGGTTAAATGAAAAGTAACGCCTCCACCTTTGTAACTCCTCAACAGATGGCAGTACTGGTATGCGGCAGGTACTGGCTTGTTCAGTAGATTCTCTGATACAGTTCCATTTTAGCAGGAAGCCTTAGCATTAAATGGTTGTGTTGTTAAAGTGCGAAGTATGGAACCCTGCAGTCGATGTGACTTAAGCAACGTATGCGGCAGGTACTGGCTTGTTCAGTAGACTCCCCTCTACAGTTCCATTTTGGCAGGAAGCCTTAGCATTGAATGGTTGTGTTGTTAAAGTGCGAAGTATGGAACCCTGCAGTCAATGTGACTTAAGCAACGTATGCGGCAGGTACTGGCTTGTTCAGTAGACTCTCCTTTACAGTTCCACTTTGGCAGGAAGCCTTAGCATTGAATGGCTCTGTTGTTAAAGTGCGAAGTACGGAACCCTGCGCTGATGGTTGGTCAGTGCAACTTAAGCAACGTATGCGGCAGGTACTGGCTTGTTCAGTAGACTCTCCTCTACAGTTCTATTTTGGCAGGAAGCCTTAGCATTGAATGGTTGTGTTGTGAAAGTGCAAAGTATGGAACCCTGCACAGACAGTCAGTCAATGCGACTTAAGCAAAGTGCAGTCATTGAATTCTTGACAACAGGAGTTGTCACCTCAACATCTTTAAACTTACTCGCTCAATGCGACTTAACGTATGCAGCAGGTACTGGCTTGTTCAGTAGACTCTCTGATACAGTTCCATTTTGGCAGGAAGCCTTAGCATTGAATGGTTGTGTTGTTAAAGTGCAAAGTATGGAACCTTGCGCAGACAGTTGGTCAATGCAACTTAAGCAACATATGCGGCAGGTACTGGCTTGTTCAGTAGACTCTCCGATACAGTTCCATTTTAGCAGGAAGCCTTAGCATTGAATGGTTGTGTTGTTAAAGTGCGAAGTATGGAACCTTGCGCAGACAGTCGGTCAATGCGACTTAAGCAACATGCAGTTATTGAATTCTTGACAGCAGAAGGTGTCACCCCAAAGGAGATTCATTAGAGAATGCAAGCTGTTCATGGTGATTGTGTTGATGTGAGTACTGTGCGTCGTTGGACGAGTAAGTTTAAAGATGTTGAGGTGGGAACATCTGACTTGTGTGACAAACAAAGAGTTGTACGTCCTGTGACAGCAACCACCAAGTTTCACAAGCAAAAGATTGACAGATTGATTCAGGACGATCGTCATATTACTCAGAGAAAAATTTCAAGCATAATTGGCATTTCATATGAACGTGGAGGCATAAGTTTTCATTCAACCCTTGTATTACGGTAGGTGTCTAGATAAACCGCTGTGCTGTAGAAAAATCCTGCCGATTGAAAGGTCAGTAGTTCGATCCTGGGTCAGGTTGAACACCCACCATTAGCTCATTGGGGACTCGGAGCGGCTTACATGGTGCCAAGCCCAAACAACATATTACATCAAGATAAAACCAAAACATAAACAACAAGTAACATCATCAAAATTACATCACAAAGTAGCATTACAATAAACAAAAAACACAGACACAGTAAACAGTGGGCGGGCCACATGTACAGGATAAAATGTTTAAAAATCTAATGAGATAAAAATAGGAGCAAGTAATATGCAGAGAGCTCGTAAAGATACACAAGGCTGTAAAACTAAACTTCCCATTTGGGAGGCATGAACTCCACTGATAGAAGCATTGAGGGGAGCACTAGTGTCGTGTTGTGCACCTACTCGCCAAAGGCGTAGCGGAAGAGCCAGGTTTTAAGGTCCTTTTTAAAGGTTTCTAGGGTAGGGGCTTTCCTGATCTCTCCTAGTAATGAGTTCCAGAGTCAGGGAGCCACAGAGGAGAAGGCTCTCTCCCTTGTGCCCACAAGATGAGCCTGTGAGATTGGCAGGGGCGAAAGGAGGACCTCCCCCGAAGATCGAAGGGCCCGGGTTGGTTCATGGAGAGAGATACGGTCACGAAGGTAGGCGGGTCCCAAACCATTTAGGGCTTTGTAGGTGATAACCTGCACCTTGAATTGTGCCCGGAAAATAAACAGCAGCCAGTGGAGCTCCTTAAACAATGGGGTTGACCGCTCCCTGTAAGTTGTCCCAGTTATTAATCTGGCTGCCGAGCGTTGGACAAGTTGTAGTTTTTGTGCCGTCTTCAAGGGTAGCCCCACGTAGAGTGCATTACAGTAATCCAGTCTAGAGGTAACTAAGGCCTCATGTAAGCCGCACCGAGTCCCTTGGGAGATGGTAGGTAAGGTAGTCCCCTGACATTAAGTCCAGTCATGTCTGACTCTGGGGTGTGGTGCTCATCTCCATTTCTAAGCCGAAGAGCCAGCATTGTCCGTAGACACCTCCAAGGTCATGTGGCCGGCATGACTGCATGGAGTGCTGTTACCTTCCCGCCGGAGCGGTACCTATTGATCTACTCACATTTGCATGTTTTCGAACTGCTAGGTTGGCAGAAGCTAGAGCTGACAGCGAAAGCTCACGCCGCTCCCTGGAATCGAAGCTGCGACCTTTCGATCAACAAGCTCAGCAGCTCAGTGCTTTAACCCACTGCGCCACTGGGGGCTCCGGGGGATGGTAGTGGGGTATAAATAAAGTATTATTATTATTATTATTATTATTATTATTTCCCAAGAATCCGTTGGCCAGAATTTCCCAGCCTTTCCTCAGAGGCGCTCCATGCAGTCATGCCGGCCACATGACCTTGGAGGTGTCTATGGACAACGCCGGCTTAGAAATGGAGATGAGCACCATACCCCAGAGTCGGACACGACTGGACTTAACCCTAACCCTAACCCTTTACCTTACTATGGTTGATTTATTATGGGTATCTCTGAATTTCACAAGGATTTGGGGCTGATATGGGCAGAGTAGAAATAGCATAAATAAATAAATAATAAATAAGTAATACCCATAGATCAGTGGTTCTCAACCTTCCTAATTCCGCGACCCCTTAGTACAGGTCCTCATGTTGTGGTGACCCCCAACCATAACGTTATTTTCGTTGCTACTTCATAACTCTAATTTTGCTCTTGTTATGAATGGTAATCTAAATATCTGAGATGCAGGATGTATTTTCAGTCACTGGACCAAATTTGGCACAAATACCCAATACTCCCAAATTTGAATACTGGTGAGGTTGGGGGTGATTGATTTTGTCATTTGGTAATGCTGGAGTTGCTGGGATTTATAGTTCACCTAAAATCAAAGAGCCTTCTGAACTCCGCCAATGATGGAATTGAATCAAACTGGGCACACAGAATTCCCATGACCAAGAGAAAATACTGGGAAGGTCTGGTGGACATCGACCTTGAGTTTTTTGGAGTTGTAGTTCACCTACACCCAGAGAACATCCAGAGAACACTGTGGACTCAAGCAATGGTGGATCTGGATCAAACTCAATATGCCCAAATGTGAACACTGGAAGAGTTTGGAGAAAATAGGCCTTGCCATTTGGGAGTTGTAATTGTTGGAATTTATAGTTCACCCACAATAAAATAGCATTCTGAACCCCACCAATGATAGAATTGGACCAAACTTTCCACACAGAACCCCCATGACCAACAGAAAATACTATGTTTTCTGATGGTCTTTGGCGACCCCTCTGACACCCCCTCGCGACCCCCATGGGGGTCCTGACCCCCAGGTTGAGAAACACTGCCATAGATGTTTTGGTCAATGTTTTGGTCAGTGTCCAGATCCGTAGTTTTCTGGCAAAACAATGACTTCACAAACAAAGTTGGAAGGCTTTAATTCAAAAGCATGCATTAGCGAATGCAACAAAGTTCCAACTGACAGTTTATTTCCTTCACAGTCAGCTTCTTCCTCCGAAACAGAACCCCCCAGTGCTTTGTATTCATTGGCTTTGTATTCATTAGCTTTCCCTATGTTTCTTAAAAGCCCAAATGAATCCCTCCCTGCGGCCAAGAGATAATAAATAACCCAGCCATTGCAAGCTTCTTTAAATGTCAGGGGAAAACCTTTACCTTACTATGGTCGATTTATTATGGGTACCTCTGGATTTCACAAGGATTTGGGGCTGATATGGGCAGGGTAGAAATAGCATAAATAAATAAATAATAAATAAGTAATACCCAACAATGTTTTGGTCACTGTCCGGATCTGTAGCTTTCTGGCGAAACAATGACCTCGCAAACAAAGTTGGAAGGCTTTAATTCAAAAGTATGCAGTAGCGAACGCAACAAAGTCCCAACTGACAGTTTATTTCCCTCACAGTCAGCTTCTTCCTCCGAAACAAACCCTTCCTCCTGTGCTTTGTAGGATCTGTAGCTTTCTGGCGAAATAATGACCTCGCAAACAAAGTTGGAAGGCTTTAATTCAAAAGCATGCAGTAGCGAACGCAACAAAGTCCCAACTGACAGTTTATTTCCCTCACAGTCAGCTTCTTCCTCCGAAACAAACCCCTCCTCCTGTGCTTTGTAGGATCTGTAGCTTTCTGGCGAAATAATGACCTCGCAAACAAAGTTGGAAGGCTTTAATTCAAAAGCATGCAGTAGCGAACGCAACAAAGTCCCAACTGACAGTTTATTTCCCTCACAGTCAGCTTCTTCCTCTGAAACAGAACCCCCAGTGCTTTGTATTCATTGGCTTTGTATTCATTAGCTATCCCTATGTTTCTTAAAAGCCCAAGTGAATCCCTCCCTGCGGCCAAGAGATAATAAATAACCCAGCCACTGCAAGCTTCTTTAAATAGCCTCCTTCTGGAGGAGGTCCATCCGTCTTTCAAGGAAAGGAGGGGGAAGGGGAAGGGGACCCCCTTGTACCCGAATTAAGCTCTGCCCTCTTCCAAAATACGGCCATGAGCTCATATCCCCGGCCTCCTCCTCCTCCTCCAAGCGAAGGGCAGTTTTTAGACGCAGCCTTACATGGGCAAGGCATCTGGAAGAACCGCAGCCGCAGCAGCCACCCGATACCCCACTCCTGCTGCTGCAGAGAAACCAGCCCCACAGACCCCTAGCATCAGCAGGAACCAGTGTCCCCAGCCATGCATTTGCCTGGGAACAGTCCTATATCAGCAAAGTGGGCTGGGAAAGGGCAACGGGAGGCAGAAGAGCCCCAGGAGGAAGAGGAAGCCTTGCCCAGTGCTCATCTCCATCACCCTTGGGCTTCTTGCTCAACACATCTAATTAGAACTCAATCAGCGCATGCCTTTCCCTCACAAACAAAGTGGGAAGGCTTTATTTCTAAAAGCATACATTGTGGTATAAAACAAAATTACAACTGACAGTTTCTTTCCCTCATGAACAAAGTGGGAAGGCTTTATTTCTAAAAGCATACATTGTGGTACAAAACAAAATTACAACTGACAGTTTCTTTCCCTCACGAACAAAGTGGGAAGGCTTTATTTCTAAAAGCATACATTGTGGTACAAAACAAAATTACAACTGACAGTTTCTTTCCCTCACGAACAAAGTGGGAAGGCTTTATTTCTAAAAGCATACATTGTGGTACAAAACAAAATTACAACTGACAGTTTCTTTCCCTCAAGAACAAAGTGGGAAGGCTTTATTTCTAAAAGCATACATTGTGGTACAAAACAAAATTACAACTGACCGTTTCTTTCCCTCACGAACAAAGTGGGAAGGCTTTATTTCTAAAAGCATACATTGTGGTACAAAACAAAATTACAACTGACAGTTTCTTTCCCTCAAGAACAAAGTGGGAAGGCTTTATTTCTAAAAGCATACATTGTGGTACAAAACAAAATTACAATTGACAGTTTCTTTCCCTCATATCCCTCACTCTGGTCCCTCCCCCCATGTCTACTACCCTGTTTCCCCCAAAATAAGACCTCTCCTGAAAATAAGGCCTAGAACATCGTTGGGAGCAAAAATTAATATAAGACACTGTCTTATTTTCGGAGAAACGGGGTAGGCTTCATGTAACGGCAAGAAAGATTCCTGGAAACAAGGAGGTCCATGCTTATATCGCTGCAAGGTTCCAGATCTGTAGAGTTGTTTCTTCCCTATGCTATTGTAGCATTCCTCCAAAGCCTTTTCCGACTCACAACAATCCTATTGCCTCCTTCTGAGACTTGCAATTTGATTTGCACAAAGCTGTTTCCGACTCATGACGATCCTATCATAAAGGGGTTATCATAAAGAGTTTGCCTTTGCCTTCTTCTGAGGCTCGGGATGTGACTTGCCCTGTCATGACCTTATTTCCTGGTTTTGGGTGAAGCCAGGAAATTAGATCATGCCTTAGACCTGGCCCGTGCATACTTGAAAGGGTTTCCATGGAAATGGGAGCAATAAGGGGAAGGGGCCAGAGTGAGGAATATGAGGTGTGAGGGAAAGAAACTGTCAGTTGTAATTTTGTTTTGTACCACAATGTATGCTTTTAGAAATAAAGCCTTCCCACTTGGTTCGTGAGCCTTCCCACTTTGTTCGTGAGGGAAAGAAACTGTCAGTTGTAATTTTGTTTTGTACTACAATGTATGCTTTTAGAAATAATGCCTTCCCACTTTGTGCGTGAGGGAAAGAAACTGTCAGTTGTAATTTTGTTTTGTACCACAATGTATGCTTTTAGAAATAAAGCCTTCCCACTTTGTTCATGAGCCTTACCACCTTCTTCGTGAGGGAAAGAAACTGTCAGTTGTAATTTTGTTTTGTACCACAATGTATGCTTTTAGAAATAAAGCCTTCCCACTTTGTTTGTGAGCATTCCCACTTTGTTCGTGAGGGAAAGAAACTGTCAGTTGTAATTTTGTTTTGTACCACAATGTATGCTTTTAGAAATAAAGCCTTCCCACTTTGTTCATGAGCCTTACCACCTTGTTCGTGAGGGAAAGAAACTGTCAGTTGTAATTTTGTTTTGTACCACAATGTATGCTTTTAGAAATAAAGCCTTCCCACTTTGTTTGTGAGCATTCCCACTTTGTTCGTGAGGGAAAGAAACTGTCAGTTGTAATTTTGTTTTGTACCACAATGTATGCTTTTAGAAATAAAGCCTTCCCACTTTGTTCGTGAGGGAAAGAAACTGTCAGTTGTAATTTTGTTTTGTACCACAATGTATGCTTTTAGAAACAAAGCCTTCCCACTTTGTTTGTGAGCATTCCCACTTTGTTCGTGAGGGAAAGAAACTGTCAGTTGTAATTTTGTTTTGTACCACAATGTATGCTTTTAGAAATAAAGCCTTCCCACTTTGTTCGTGAGGGAAAGAAACTGTCAGTTGTAATTTTGTTTTGTACCACAATGTATGCTTTTAGAAATAAAGCCTTCCCACTTTGTTCGTGAGGGAAAGAAACTGTCAGTTGTAATTTTGTTTTGTACCACAATGTGTGCTTTTAGAAATAAAGCCTTCTCACTTTTTTTGTAAGCCTTCCCACTTTGTTCGTGAGGGAAAGAAACTGTCAATTGTAATTTGCTCGTCTCCATCACCCTGGGCTCCTTGCTCAACGCATTTAATTAGAACTCAATCAGCACCTTCCTTTATTGGTCGGCGAGGACGGTGATACATGTCTACTCGGAGTCGGGCAATAGCAAGAAGGCTTATAGCCATGCATGGTTCTTCCTTCCTAATGCCGCAACCCCTTAATACAGTTTCTCCTGTTGTGGTGATACCCGATACAGCGTTCCCTCGCTACTTTGTGGTTCGCTTTACGTGGACTCGCTGTTTCGTGAGTTTTTGAAAATATTAATATCTATATATATAAAAATGCTCTGTGCGTTTTGAGTGACATCGTAACTCAAACTCCGCTGGACGAATTGCCTACAAATTTGGCCACAAAACACCTACTATGAGGAGCGGCTTAAGGAGCTGTTCATGTTTAGCCTGAAGAAGATAAGGCTGAGAGGAGACATGATAGCCATGTATAAATATGTGAGAGGAAGCCACAGGGAGGAGGGAGCAAGCTTGTTTTCTGCTGCCCTGGAGACTAGGACAAGGAACAATGGCTTCAAACTACAAGAGAGGAGATTCCATCTGAACATGAGGAAGAACTTCCTGACTGTGAGAGCCGTTCAGCAGTGGAACTCTCTGCCCCGGAGTGTGGTGGAGGCTCCTTCTTTGGAAGCTTTTAAACAGAGGCTGGATGGCCATCTGTCAGGGGTGATTTGAATGCAACATTCCTGCTTCTTGGCAGGGGGTTGGACTGGATGGCCCATGAGGTCTCTTCCAACTCTTTGATTCTATGATTCTATGATTCTACTAAGCCAAGGAGTCACCATCACTCAAAAAAAAAAAACAACAACCCTGATTTTGTCATTTGGGAGTTGTAGTTGCTGGGATTTATAGTTCACCTACAATCAAAGAGCATTCAACGATGGAATTGAACCAAACTTGGCACACAGAACTCCCATGACTAACAGAAAATACTGGACGGGTGTGGTGAGCATTGACCTTGAGTTTGGGAGTTGTAGTTCACCTACATCCAGAGATTCAAACAATGATGGATCTGGACCAAATTTGGCACAGATACTCAATCTACCCAAATGTGAACACTGGTGGAATGTTGGGGGAAATACACCTTGACATTTGGGAGTTGTACTGGACGGGTTTGGTGAGCATTGACCTTGAGTTTGGGAGTTGTAGTTCACCTACATCCAGAGATTCAAACAATGATGCTACCTGCCTGAAGGAATCCTTTGTTTGGAGATGATTGTTTCCTGTCTGGAATTACTCACATGCCTGGTTTCCAACATCTCCAACAAAGGATTCCTTCAGGCAGGTAGCAACTGGGCTTTGAAGCTGCAAGGCCATTCAATGCTAATCAAGATGGCCAATGACAACAGTCACACTTGCCACAAGCAGATAAAGAGTTTTTTTCACCCACCCTGGACATCATTCCACAGGTATATATACAGTCTTCTGCCTAGTTTAGCATTGAATGGCATTGCAACTTGGGGGAATCCTTTGTTGGAAGGTGTTAGCTGGCCCTGACACTTTCCAACAAAGGATTCCTCCAGGCTGGAAACAGCCGGGCTTTGAAGGTGCAAGGCCATTCAATGCTAAACTAGGCAAGTGGACTGTATATATACCTGTGGAATGATATCCAGAGTAGGAGAAAGAACCTTTGTTTGCTTGAGGCAAGTGTGAATGTTGCAACTAGCCACCTTAATTAGCATTTAATGGCCTTGCAGCTTCAAGGCCTGGCTGCTTTCTGCCTGGAGGAATCCTTTGTTGGGAGGTGTCAGCTGGCCCTTATTGTTTCATGTTAGGAATTCCCCTGTTTTTTGAGTGTTGTTCTTTACACAACAAAGAATTCCCCCAGGCAGGACGCAACCAGACTTTGAAGCTGCAAGGCTAGACAATGCTAATCAAGGTGGCCAATTGCAACATTCACACTTGCCTCAAGCAGAGAAGAGTCCTTTCTCTCACCCTGGACTATATATCTACAGATATATAAGCCGCACTTGCCTAGTTTCCAACAGACCTCACAACCTCTGAGGATGCCTGCCACAGATGTGGGTGAAACGTCAGGAAAGAGTGCTTCTGGAACATGGTTAGACAGCCTGGAAAATTCACAGAAACCCTATTATTATTGTTATTTTTATTATTATTACTCTGCTTTATGTTTTTCCAGACAAGAATAAATCGGGGCCAGCTAACACTCCCAACTAAGGATCCCCCTGGCAGGAAGCAGCCAGGTTTTGAAGCTGCAAGGCCAGGTAATAAAAACTCATAACTGTTATACTGATATAATTTCGAAATCCTGTCTCAGACAAAAGGAACACACAGGTTGACTAACTAGTCTTTCAATCCCATCTAATTTATGGGGTTCTGCAAAAATAGGTGGAGATGGTCTTTCACCAATGAGAGCAGCAGGAATGGCGCCCAGGCTCAGCAAAGGGCCTGGAAAACAAGCCCTATGAGGAGTGGCTTAAAGAGCTGGGCATGTTTACCCTGTAGAAGAGAAGGCTAAGAGGAGACATAGCGGGGGTCATGGATCAAGAGGTGAGGGGAAGAAGGGAGGAGGGAGCAAGCTCAATCGGTATTGACGGATCACGGGCCTTTCAAATATCCTGGCTCTGTGGCTGGATTGACTCTGGCGCACTGTCCCCACCTCAATCAGACCCAAGAGTGGATTCATATTGACGACTAGCATAACTCATAATGGGAAGGCTGTAAACTCAAGGTGGCAAGGAGGTCCTTGGATGCTTGAGTTGAATGCCATTCCATGTAGGACTACGTGGAGGAGAGCACTTTGTCCTTGAGTGTCCACATGCATTTCATACCGACGAAAACTCACTGTCCTGGACTTCATAAGACTGGAGGTAGTGGCCTTAGAGTATCAAATTGGACCATTGGTATTGTAGGAAGTCACAATCTAAGCCCTTTCCATCCTACCAAGAAACATCACTATTTTTGTCTCGTTGAATCAGGCTTTCATGGCCTTAATCACTGTGTTGCTGTGAGTTTTCTGGGCTGTCTGGCCATGTACAGGGGCGGCGCAACCATTACGCAGAGTAAGCCTCTGCAGTACAGTTGATTTTGCCCAGGGGCGCACAAATACCCAATATGCAGGGGTGGCTCAAAGTAAGCATAGAATCTTGACATTTGGGAGTTGTAGTTGCTGGGATTTATAGTGCACCTACAATCAAAGAGCATTCTGAACTCCACCAGTGATGCAATTGAACCAAATATGGCACACAGAACTCCCACAACGAACAGAAAATATATATCAGTGATTGGTTGGGGGGTGGGGGTTGACAACCCATACGCAAAGTAAGCATTCGCAGTACAGTTGATTTTGCCCAGGGGCGCTCTTGAGGCGCTCTTGGGGGAAAATACACCTTGACATATGCGAGCTGTAGTTACTGGGATGTACAGTTCACCTACAATCGAAGAGCATTCTGAACTCCACCAATAATGGAATCGAACCAAATATGGCACACAGAACTCCCACGACGAACAGAAAATATATATCAGTGATTGGTTGGGGGGGGGGGGGGGGCTCAAAATACTGTTTGTTTACCGTTGAAAATTACCTCTGGCCATGTACCAGAAGCATTCTCTCCTGACACTTCACCTGCACCTTTGTCAGTCATCCTCAGAGGTTGAGAGGTCTAATGTATTGTCGAAGGCTTTCATGGCTAGAATCACTAGGTTCTTGTGGGATTTTTCGGGCTATAGGGCCATGTTCTAGAGGCATTTCTCCTGACGTTTCGCCTGCATCTATGGCAAGCATCCTCAGAGGTAGTGAGGTCTGTTGGAATTAGGACAATGGGTTTATATATCTGTGGAATGGCTGGGGTGGGGCAAAGAGCTCTTCTCTGCTGGAGCTGGGTGTGAATGTTTCAACTGACCACCTTCATTAGGATTTGAAGGCCTGGCTGAGCCTGGGAAAATCTTTTGTTGAGAGGTGTTAAGATGTGCCTGGTTGTTTCCTCTCTGCTGTTTTGCTGTTGTAATTTTAGAATTTTTTAATACTGGTAGCCAGATTTTGTTCATTTTCATGGTTGAGAGGTCTGTTGGAAACTAGGCAAGTGAGATTTACTGTATATCCTCGAGTACAAGCCCTTTTTTCAGCTGAAAAAGTTCCCCTCGGCTTATACTCGAGTCAAGGTTATTTATTATTTTACTCTGTTATTAGTATTATTTTATTACATTTATTATTTTATTCAAAATAATAATAATAATAATAATAATAATAATAATTATTATTATTATTATTATTATTACATTTATTACGTTATTATTCCCAATATTATTAAGTTTCCATTATTTACTCTATTATTATTTTTATTACATGTTATTGCATTTATTATTATTGGTAATAGGTAATTTTCAACGGTAAGCAAACAGTATTTTGGCACCCCCCCCCCCCCCCCCCAACCAATCACTGATATATATTTTCTGTTCGTCGTGGGAGTTCTGTGTGCCATATTTGGTTCAATTCCATCGTTGGTGGAGTTCAGAATGCTCTTTGATTGTAGGTGAACTATACATCCCAGTAACTACGACTCGCATATTTCAAGGTCTATTTTCCCCCAAGAGCGCCTCAAGAGCGCCCCTGAGCAACAACTACACTGCGAATGCTTACTTTGCATAATGCTATTTAATGCTAATCAGCATGGCCAATTGCAACATTCACACTTGTCTCCAGCAGACAAGAGTTCTTTCTCCCACCCTGGACATTCCACAGATAGATATAGGATTCCCCCAGGTAGGAAGCAGCCAGGCTTTGAAGCTGCAAGGCCATTCAACACGAATCAAGGTGGCCAATTGCGACATTCACACTTGCCTCCAACAGACAAGAGTTCTTTCTCCCACCCTGGACATTCCACAGATAGATATAGGATTCCCCCAGGCAGGAAGCAGCCAGGCTTTGAAGCTGCAAGGCCATTCAATACTAATCAAGGTGGCCAATTGCGACATTCACACTTGTCTCCAGCAGACAAGAGTTCTTTCTCCCACCCTGGACATTCCACAGATAGATATAGGATTCCCCCAGGTAGGAAGCAGCCAGGCTTTGAAGCTGCAAGGCCATTCAACACGAATCAAGGTGGCCAATTACGACATTCACACTTGCCTCCAACAGACAAGAGTTCTTTCTCCCACCCTGGACTTTCCACAGATAGATATAGCTTTATTCCCAATATTATTAAGTTTCCATTATTTCCTCTATTATTATATTTATTACATGTTATTGCATTTATTATTTTACTCTATCATTATTGCTAATAGGTAAGCACATTTACATTGAAGGAGGTTAGAATAATGGTTTAATCAGAGTTGGGCAGTCTTATTGTAAATTACAGTTGTATGTAAATACTCAAAAACATTTAACCTACTCATGATTACCAGTACAAGCTAAATTTCTTATACTGAGTCAATACGTTTTTGCAGTTTTTTTGTGGTAAAATAAGGTACCTCGGCTCATATTCGGGTCGGCTTATACTCGAGTATATACGGTATATATCTGTGGGAAGTCCAAGGTGGGAGAGAGAACTCTTGTCTGTTGGAGGCAAGTGTGAATGTCGCAGTTGCCCACCTTGATTAGTATTGAATGGCCTTGCAGCTTCAAAGCCTGGCTGCTTCCTACCTGGGGGAATCCTATATCTATCTGTGGAATGTCCAGGGTGGGAGAAAGAACTCTTGTCTGCTTGTGAAAGTTGCAATTGGCCATCTTCATTAGCATTGAATGGCCTTGCAGCTTCAAAGCCTGGCTGCTTCCTGCCTGGTGGAATCCTATACATATCTATCTGTGGAATGTCCAGGGTGGGAGAGAGAACTCTTGTCTGTTGGAGGCAAGTGTGAATGTTGCAATTGACCACCTTAATTAGTGGCCTTGCAGCTTCAAAGCCTGGATGCTTCCTGCCTGGGGGGAATCCTATACATTATATATATATATATATATATATATATATATATATAGAATGTCCAGGTGGGAGAGAGAACTCTTGTCTGTTGGAGGCAAGTGTGAATGTTGCAATTGACCACCTTGATTAGTATTGAATGGCCTTGCAGCTTCAAAGCCTGGCTGCTTCCTGCCTGGGGGGAATCATATACACATATATATATGGGGAATGTCCACTTCCTGCCTGGGGGAATCCTATATCTGTGGAATGATGTCCAGGGTGGGAGAGAGAACTCTTGTCTGTTGGAGGCAAGTGTGAATGTTGCAATTGGCCACCTTGATTAGCATTGAATGGCCTTGCAGCTTCAGAGCCTGGCTGCTTCCTGCCTGGGGGGAATCCTATACATGTATATGTGTGTGGAATGTCCAGGGTGGGAGAGAGAACTCTTGTCTGTTGTAGGCAAGTGTGAATGTCGCAATTGACCACCTTGATTAGTATTGAATGGCCTTGCAGCTTCAAAGCCTGGCTGCTTCCTGCCTGGTGGACTCCTATACATATATATATGTGGAATGTCCAGGGTGGGAGAGAGAACTCTTGTCTGTTGGAGGCAAGTGTGAATGTCGCAATTGGCCACCTTGATTAGTATTGAATGGCCTACAGACAAGTGTGAATGTTTGAGACAGGTGTGAATGTTTGCAATTGACTATGTTGATTAGCATTAAATAGCCTTGCAGCTTCGAAGCCTGGCTACTTTACCTGCCCGAATGTATTATCTCCTATGAACCATCAAGGTTGCTAAGATCTTCTGGAGGGGCCCTGTTCTCGGTCCCACCACCTTCGCAGTTGTGTCTGGTAAGGAACGAGAGACAGGGCCTTCTCTGTGGTGGCCCCCCGGCTATGGAACTCTCTCCCGAATGGAATTAGATCTGCCCCCTCCCTCCTGACCTTTAGGAAGGTAGTAAACTCATGGCTATGGAACGAGGCATTCCCAGAATGATGTCTGAGACCGGCAATGGACCAAAGTTATGGACCGCAAGATACAGACTGAATTGGACATGATTTTATCTTGGCGAATTGGCTTATATGTATTTTAATTCACTGTTTAGGGTGTTTTGATATTTTAGATTGTACTGTTAACATTGAATCCTTGCTGATAGCCGGTCTGAATCCCTCTATGAAGGTAGAGAAGATCGTGATATAAGAGTTGTAAATAATACTAATAATAATAATAATAATAATAATATAAATAAATAATCAAATAAATAAAAAAAACTTTAATTAATTAAATAAATACTTCTTGCCTGCAGGAATCCTTTGTTGGGAGGCGATTGTTTTCTGTCTGGAATTCCTCACTTGCCTAGTTTCCAATACTTCCCGGCAAAGAATTCCTCCAAGCAGGAAGCAGTCAGGCTTTGAAGCTGCAAAGCCATTCAATGCTAATCAAGGTGGCCAATTTGCAACATTCACACTTGCCTCTAACAGACAAGGGTTCTTTCTCCCACCCTGGACATTATTCCATAGATATATATAGGATTTCCCCAGGCAGGAAGCAGCCAGGCTTTGAAGGTGCAAGGCCATTCAGTGTTAATCAAGGTGGCCAATTTGCAACATTCACACTTGCCTCAAGCAGACAAGAGTTCTTTCTCCCACCTTGGACATCATTCCACACACACATACACACACAGTCCCCTTGACTAGTTTAGCATTGAATGGCCTTGCAGCTTCAAAGCCCAGCTGCTTCCTGCCTGGAGGCATCCTCTGTTGGGTGGTGTTCTTTGCCCCATCCCGGACATTATTCCACAGATATATAAACTTCACTTGCCTAGTTTCCAACAGATCTCAGAACCTCTGAGAATGCCTGCCATAAATGTGGGCAAAATATCAGGAGAGAATGCTTCTGGAACATGGCCAGACAGCCCGGAAAACTCACATATATTTCTTTGGAACAGATGTGCTTGCTTTTCTTTATGCCTTGCCAAGGTCTCTAAAAACACAATTATGTGTCTTTAAATCCTTGTGTGTTGATGTTTACATGTGATTTATATTAATTGTGTTGTTTTTGTTTATTGCTTTCTTGTTTTATTGACGTGTTGTTGGGCTTGGCCTCATGTAAGCCGCTCCGAGTCCCTTGGGGAGATGGTGGCGGGGTATAAATAAAGGAATTATTATTCAGCCTGGGCAATCCATGGTTCTAAATAGTTCTAAAGTACTTACAGAACTAAAGTTCTGGTGGTGAAAATTTCAGAACTCTAACAAAACTTTCAAAATTTAATTATTATTTCATTATTGGTGATTTTTATGACAGAACCAATTAGGAACTGCTATTTATAATTACGACAGAGCCAATTAGGAACTGCTATTTACAATGAGAGTTTTGTTAGAGTTCTGAAATTTTCACCACCAGAACTTTAGTTTTGTAAGTACTTTAGAACCAGTTTTGTTAGAGTTCTGAAATTTTCACCACCAGAACTTTAGTTTTGTAAGTACTTTAGAACCAGTTTTGTTAGAGTTCTGAAATTTTCACCACCAGAACTTTCGTTTTGTAAGTACTTTAGAACCAGTTTTGTTAGAGTTCTGAAATTTTCACCACCAGAACTTTCGTTTTGTAAGTACTTTAGAACCGGTTTTGTTAGAGTTCTGAAATTTTCACCACCAGAACTTTAGTTTTGTAAGTACTTTAGAACCGGTTTTGTTAGAGTTCTGAAATTTTCACCACCAGAACTTTAGTTTTGTAAGTACTTTAGAACCAGTTTTGTTAGAGTTCTGAAATTTTCACCACCAGAACTTTAGTTTTGTAAGTACTTTAGAACCGGTTTTGTTAGAGTTCTGAAATTTTCACCACCAGAACTTTAGTTTTGTAAGTACTTTCGTCCCTGACTCAGAGTTGGTGCTCATCTCCATTTCTAAGCCGAAGAGCCGGCGTTGTCCATAGCCACCTTCAAGGTCATGTGGCCAGCATGACTGCATGGAGCACAGTCACCTTTCCCTACTGATCTACTCACATATGCATGTTTTCAAACTGCTAGGTTGGCAGAAGCCGGGGCGAACAGCAGAAGTTTAGTATTTTAATGTATTTATGATAGTTTTAATTTGTTGTGATTGCTCCGGCATCGAATTGTTGTTTTGTTAACCGCTCCGAGTTGCCCTCGGGCTGAGAGGGGCGGTATATAAATGTAGTAAATAAATAAATGTATTCACCCCGCTCCATGGTTTCGAACCACCAACTTTTCAGTCAGCAAGTTCTGCAGCTCAGCAGTATAACCTACTGTGACATTTCAGCCACCTGGCTGGATCTACACTGCCATATATAATCCAGATTATCAAATCAGACAATCCACCATTATCTCCTTTCAACTACATCAGTGATTCCCAACCTGTGGTCCGCCAGAACTAAAATATGGTCCGTGGCCTCACCGTTGCCATCAAATATGGTTTTCTGTAGATGAGCAGATGTTGACTACTGGATGGCATATGTTCTGGATCAGGAACTAGAGCTGATGGGGTCTATCCAATGCAATTTTCTGAATCAGCACCCCAAATAACCAAACTCAGTCTAAAGTTGACCAAAAACTGATTCGTAACCCTTTTGGTACTAATGTTGGAGAGTGCTTCCTGATCAAGTTGTCCCTGGTTAAGTAATTCTTGGTCAAAGTGGTTCCTGGTCAAAGTGGTCCTTGGTCAAAATGGTCCTTCGTCAAAGTGGTTCCTGGTCAAAATGGTCCTTCATCAAAGTGGTCCCTGGTCAAAGTGGTCCTACGTCAAAATGGTCCTTCGTCAAGGTGGTTACTGGTCAAAGTGGTCCTTGGTCAAAATGGTCCTTCATCAAAGTGGTCCCTGGTCTAAGTGGTCCCTGATCAAATTTGTCCTTCAACAAGGTGGTTCCTGGTCAAAGTGGTCCTTCGTCAAAGTGGTCCATCAAAGTGGTTCCTGGTCAAAGTAGTCCTTGGTCAAAATGGTTTCTGGTCAAAGTAGTCCTTGGTCAAAATGGTCCATCAAAGTGGTTCCTGGTCAAAGTAGTCCTTGGTCAAAATGGTCCTTCATCAAAGTGGTCCTTGGTCAAAGTGGTCCTTCATCAAAATGGTTCCTGGTCAAAGTGGTCCTTGGTCAAAATGGTCCTTCATCAAAGTGGTCCCTGGTCAAAGTGGTCCTTTGTCAAAGTGGTCCTTGGTCAAAGTGGTCCCTGGTCAAAGTGGTCCTTGGTCAAAATGGTCCTTCATCAAAGTGGTCCCTGGTCAAAGTGGTCCTTGGTCAAAATGGTCCCTGGTCAAAGTGGTCCATTGGTTTTAAATAGTCCTTTGTCAAAGTGGTTCCTGGTCAAAGTGTTCCTTGCTCAAAATGGTCCTTGATCAAAGTGGTTCCTGGTCAAAGTGTTCCTTGCTCAAAATGGTCCTTGATCAAAGTGGTTCCTGGTCAAAGTGGTCCCTGGTCAAAGTGGTCCTTGATCAAAATGGTCCTCCATCAACTTGGTCAAAATGGTCCTTTGTCAAAGTGGTCCCTGGTCAAAGTGGTCCCTGGTTAAAGTGGTTCCTGGTCAAAGTGGTCCTTGGTCAAATAGTCCCTGGTCAAGTAGTCATGATCAAAGTTGTCCCTGGTCAAGTGGTTCTTGGTCAAAAAAAGGTTGGGAACCACTGAACTTGATTATATGAACTACAATGCCATATAATCTAGTTCAAAGCAGATAATCTGGATTTTATATGGCTGTGTAGAAGGGGCCCCTTTAGATAAAGGAGGTATAATAGGGCTTGGATTTCAGAACATATCTTCCTACCCACCCTGCCATAGAAAGGTTATTTATATGTGGATTTTAACCTGGTGAATGTCAACCTTGGAGGCAAATATTGGTTAAGATCTCCAACGACTGGAACTAGAAATCAGGAAACAGCAAAGGGGTTCCCATTATGATGATGATGATGATGATTATTATTATTATTATTATACACCATTTTTCTGTGCAACAAGGAGGCTCATAGCCTTTCAGTACAGTTTAACGTCTACCAATATACAAACATCGAAACTGAATTAAATATAAATGGCATTAATAACTGTATAAAGAGGTGAAAATCCATAAAAAGCGAATGGATTATGCAGATGTAGCATAACTACGGTTCAAGGGGCAACGGCCATTGAAACCATAAGCCACACTAGGACATGTTCCCTAATTCTACCGCACCAAGATATATTTTTCTCTCCAACAAGGACGCTCAAAGCCTTTCAGTACAGTTTAACATCTACCAATATACAAACATTGGTAAAAACTGAATTAAATATAAATGGCATTAATAACTATATAAAGAGGTGAAAATCCATAAAAAGCTAATGGATTATGCAGATGTAGCATAACTATGGTTCAAGGGGCAACAGCCATTGAAACCATAAGCCGCACTAGGACATGTTCCCTAATTCCACCGCACCGAGATATATTTAGCCGATGCCTTTCTCTCTCGCTCGGTCTCTCCTGGGTCTCCGTCATTCCAGGCATGGCTCAGACGCGGCCCTTGGCGGATTCCACTCCCATGACATATGCTCTCCTTCGCGCTGGTGCGAGTCTCCTCTGACGTACTGTGCCCAGAATGTCACTTATGGTGCCGTATAGGATGCAGATCGGGATGACAGGAAGCGACAGCTGCAGGCAACCCTATCTCTCGCACAGAGAATGGCAGCTGGCTCCTCAAACCCATCCCTTCCCGTCATTCCTGCCATGCAATGTGTGTGGAAGCAACAGGCCTTTTGTTCCTCTGGACCTAATCCAAACACCATAAGTCTTTTCTATCCAAAGCTTGCCACGACTCTATAGAGCAGGCATGGGCAAACTTTGGCCCTCCAGGTGTTCTGGACTCCAACTCCCACCATTCCTAACAGCCGGTAGGCTGTTAGGAATGGTGGGAGTTGGAGTCCAGAACACCTGGAGGGCCAAAGTTTGCCCATGCCTGCTATCCAGCAGCCTTTATCTTTGTGGATCATTTCCATGTTGTCTATCCTGCCATCAAGGTGAGCCAAAATGCATACACACATGCACACATACCCTGGAAGGTGTTGTAGGTTTTTCTCATGTCTCAAAAGGACCTCATCACACTAGAGAATGAATCTACTTTAAATCCAGTTTCTGCCTGCTGTAGGATTCTGGGGTTTGTAGTTTAGTGAGGCTGTTAACGATTCCTCCCTAAATTACAAACCCCAGAATTCTGCAGGAGGCAGAAACTGGACTGAAAGTGGATGCATTCTCTAGTGTGTCGAGGTCTAGTGTGATAAGTTCTGCTGTGAATAGGTCTAGTGTGAAAAGGTCTAGTGTGAAAAGGTCTAGTGTGAAAAGGGATAGTGTGATGAGCTCTAGTGTGATAAGGTCTAGTGTGATAAGGTCTAGTGCAACAAGTTCTAGTGTGATGAGGTCTAGTGCCATGAAGTCTAGTGCGATAAGATCTAGTGCGTTGAGGTCTAGTGTAAAAGGTCTAGTGTTATGAGGTCTAGCATGACGAGGTTTAGTGTGATGAGGTCTAGTTTGAAAAGGTCAAGTGTGATGAGGTCTAGTGTGAAAAAGTCTAGTGTGATGAGGTGTAGTGTGATAAACTCTAGTGTAACGTGGTCTAGTGTGATAAGGTCTAGTGTGATAAGGTCTAGTGTGATGAGTTCTAGTTTGAAAAGGTCTAGTGTGATGAGGTGTAGTGTGATGAGGTCTAGTTTGAAAAGGTCGGGTGTGACGAGGTCTAGTGTGATAAGGTCTAATGTGATGACGTCTAGTGTGATAAGGTCTAGTGTGATAAGCTCTAGTGTGATGAGTTCTAGTTTGAAAAGGTCTAGTGTGATGAGGTGTAGTGTGATGAGGTCTAGTTTGAAAAGGTCGGATGTGACGAGGTCTAGTGTGATAAGGTCTAATGTGATGACGTCTAGTGTAAAAAGGTCTAGTGAGATGAGGTCTTGTGTGATGAGGTCTAGTGTGACGAGGTCTAGTGTGATAAACTCTAAAGTGACGAGGTCTAGTGTGATAAGGTCTAGTGTGATGAGGTCTAGTTTGAAAAGGTCTAGAGTGATGAGGTGTAGTGTGATAAACTCTAGTGTGATGAGGTCTAGTGTGATAAGCTCTAGTGTGATGAGGTCTAGTTTGAAAAGGTCTAGTGTGACGAGGACTAGTGTGATGAGGTCTAATGTGATGACGTCTAGTGTAAAAAGGTCTAGTGACATGAGGTCTTGTGTGACAAAGTCTAGCATGATAAGGTCTAATGTGATGATGTCTAGTTTGAAAAGGTCTAGTGTGAGAAACTCTAGTGTGATGAGGTCTAGTTTGAAAAGGTCTAGTGTGACGAGGACTAGTGTGATGAGGTCTAATGTGATGACATCTAGTGTAAAAAGGTCTAGTGAGATGAGGTTTCATGTGATGAGGTCTAGTATGATAATCTCTAGTGTGGTGAGGTCTAGTTTGAAAAGGTCTACTGTGACGAGATCTAGTGTGATAAGGTCTAATGTGATGATGTCTAGTGTAAAAAGGTCTAATGTGATGAGATCTAGTGTGAAAAGGTTTAGTGTGATGAGATCTAGTGTGATAAGGTCCAGCATGATGAAGTCTAGCACGATGAGGTCTAGTGTGGTGAGGTAAATGAGTTTTTACGGGCGAAGCCTGTTCCGACTCATCTCTGACTCTCGAAGCTGGATCTACCCTGTTGTATGATGCAGATTGACTGGATATGAGTCTGCATTGCCATATAATCCAGTTCAACACAGTCCATTTGCGTAAGGTCTGAGAGCCCCTCTCTGCTTCATTTAGTTTTCTAAATTTGGAGCACAGAGGAGGAAATAATATTTTGGGTTCAATGATGCTGACGATAGTCTCATTAACGAAGTTCAATCTAAACACATATAAAGGTGATGGGAAAAGGTAAACAAAGTAAACTTGGGTTGTTTAGAATGGTGTCCAATGGGCCAGCTTCAGCCTTTCCTCCAGGTGTTTTGGACTTCAACTCCCACCATTCCTAACAGCCTACCGGCTGTTAGGAATGGTGGGAGTTGAAGTCCAAAACACCTGGAGGAAAGGCTGAAGCTGGCCCATGCTTTCTCCCCATACTTTCCCCATTAACGGCTTACCTTTCTCTGTTGCTTCTCCCAGGCGGGGTCGAGCAGCAGGTCACGGTCCCAGTCCTCCTCTTGGGCCATGTAGTCTTCGGTCGTCATGTAGGAATGGTTGTACTGGACGTGGGTCTCTATCTGCGTCGTCATCTTGCCTTCTGCGCCTGCCCTGCTCCCCGCTTTGCTCTCTCTGTCTCAGCCCTGCTTTCCCTTCTTCGCTTCCCTTCTTCTCTCTCTCGGCTCCTCTTGGAGGTCAAGGTTTCTCCCCCCAAGTCCTCCCAGGCTGTGCTGTCCGTCCGCTCGCTTCTCCGCTGCACCTGTCAAAACCGGCCCACGTGACCGGTCCTCAATAAGTATTATCAGCCCCTGGGAAGGAGGATCGGGTTCCGTCTTAAAAAGGCCAAGGGGGAGGGAACGGCACACATGTCCCTACCAACCGGGCCGGGTGAAGACAGCTGCGGGCGAGCCAAGGGACCCCCCTTGAGAGCAGAGCGGGCCCATCGCGGTGTCCCTATGGCAGTGGTTCTCCACCTTCCTCATGCCGCGACCCCTTAATCCGGTTCCTCATGAAAACATTATTTTCATTACTCCTTCACAGCTCTAGTTTTGCTACTGTCACGAACCGCAATATATCTGATATGCAAGGTGTATTTTCATTCACTGGACCAAATTGGGCACAAATACCCGATACACAGGGGCGGCTCAACCCATACGCAGAGTAAGCATTCGCAGTACAGTTGATTTTGCCCAGGGGTGCTCTTGAGGCGCTCTTGGGGGAAAATAGCCCTTGACATATGCGAGTTGTAGTTACTGGGATGTATAGTTCACCTAGGAGGCCCCGGTGGCACAGTGGGTTAAAGCACTGAGCTGCTGAGCTTGTTGATCGAAAGGTCACAGGTTCGATTCCGGGGAGCGGTGTGAGCTTCCGCTGTCAGCCCTAGCTTCTGCCAACCTAGCAGTTCGAAAACATGCAAATGTGAGTAGATCAATAGGTACTGCTCCGGCGGGAAGGTAACGGCGCTCCATGCAGTCATGCCAGTGGCCACATGACCTTGGAGGTGTCTACGGGCAACGCTGGCTCTTCGGCTTAGAAATGGAGATGAGCATCACACCCCAGAGTCAGACATGACTGGACTTAATGGCAGGGGACTACCTTTACCTTTATAGTTCACCTACAATCAAAGAGCATTCTGAACTCAATATGCCCAAATGTGAACACTGGTGGAGTTTGGGGAAAATAGATTGCCGACAGCTGGAATGTGTCCAGAGGAGAGCGACTAAAATGATAAAGGGTCTGGAGAACAAGCGCTATGAGGCGAGGCTTAAGGAGCTGGGCATGTTTAGCCTGAAGAAGAGAAGGCTGAGAGGAGATATGATAGCCATGTATAAATATGTGAGAGGAAGCCACAGGGAGGAGGAGGGAGCAAGCTTGTTTTCTGCTTCCTTGGAGACTAGGACGCAGAACAATGGCTTCAAGCTACAAAGAGGAGATTCCATCTGAACATGAGGAAGAACTTCCTGACTGTGAGAGCCGTTCAGCAGTGGAACTCTCTTCCCCGGAGTGTGGTGGAAGCTCCTTCTTTGGAAGCTTTTAAATAGAGGCTGGATGGCCATCTGTCAGGGGCGATTTGAATGCAACATTCCTGCTTTGGCAGGGGGTTGGACTGGATGGCCCATGAGGTCTCTTCCAACTCTTTGAGTCTATGATTCTGTGATTCTATGACATTTGGGAGTTGTAGTTACTGGGATGTATCGTTCACCCACAATCAAAGAACATTATGAACTCCACCAATGATGGAATTGAACCAAATACGGGCACACAGAACTCCCACAACGAACAGAAAATATATATCAGTGATTGGTTGGGGGGGGGGGGGGGGGTTGCCAAAATACTGTTTGCTTACCGTTGAAAATTACCTAGGGCCGCCTCTGCCGATACACCCAAATTGGAATACTGGTGGGGTTGATTGATTTTGTCATTTGGGAGTTGTAGTTGCTGGGATTTATAGTTCACCCACAATCAAAGAGCATTCTGAACTCCACCAACAATGGAATTGAACTAAACTTGGCACACAGAACTCCCATGACATTCAGAAAATATTGGAAGGGTTTGGTGAGCACTGAGCTTGAGTTTGGGAGTTGTAGTTCACCTACAATCAGAGAGCAATGTAGATTCAAACAATGATGGATCTGGACCTAACTTGGCACAAATACTCAATGTGCCCAAATGTGAACCCTGGTGAAGTCTGGGGGAAATAGACCTTGGTATTTGAGAGTTGTAGTTGCTGGGATTTATAATTCACACACAATCAAAGAGCATTCTGAACTCCACCAACAACGGAATTGAACTAAACTTGACACACAGAACTCCCATGATATTCAGAAAATACTGGAAGGGTTTGGTGAGTACCGATCTTGAGTTTGGGAGTTGTAGTTCACCTATCTACAGAGAGCACTGTGGATTCAAACAATGATAGATCTGGACTAAATTGGCACGGATGCTGAGGATTCTGAACTCCACCAACAACGGAATTGAACTAAACTTGACACACAGAACTCCCATGACATTCAGAAAATACTGGGATTGGTGAGCATTGACTTTGAGTTTGGGAGTTGTAGTTCAGCTACAACCAGAGAGCACTGTGGATTCAAACAATGATAGACCTGGACCAAATTTGGTATGAATGCGCAATATGAACACTGATGGAGATTGGGGGAAATAGATCTTGACATTTGGGAGTTTTAGTTGTTGGGATTTATAGTTCACCTACAATTGAAGAGTGTTCTGAACTCCACCAACAACAGAATTGAACTAAACTTGGCACGCAGAACTCCCATGACATTCAGAAAATACTGGGTTTGGTGAGCACTGACCTTGAGTTTGGGAGTTGTAGTTCACCTACCTACAGAGATCGAAGAGCATTCTGAGGCCCAATAATGATGGATATGGACCAAACTTGGCACGAATACTCAATATGCCCAAATGTGAACACTGGTGGAGCTTGGCAAAAATAGTCTTTGTGAGCTGTAGTTGCTGGGATGTATAGTTCACCTACAATCAAAGAGCATTCTGAGAACCAGCAATGATAAATCTGGACCAAATTTGGCATGGATACTCAGTATGCCCAAATGTGAACCCTGGTGGGGATTGGTGACAACAGACCTTTACATTTGGGAGTTTTAGTTGCTGGGATTTATAGTTCACCTACAATCAAAGAGCATTCTGAACCTCACCAATGATAGAATTGGGCCAAACTTCCCACACAGAACCTCCATGCATTGTAGGGTCTTCCCTCCAGCACTGCACGCTGTCCACTGCCCACACATAGAATCACAGAATCTTAGAGTTGGAAGAGATCTCATGGGCCATCCAGTCCAACCCCCTGCCAAGAAGCAGGAATATTGCATTCAAAGCACCCCCGGAAGATGGCCATCCAGCCTCTGTTTCAAAGCTTCCAAAGGAGCCTCAACCACACTTTTACAGTTTCTTCTTTCACCTTGGTTAGAAGGCTCCTCAGCTCCTCCTCGCTTTCGGCCATCAAAGTGGTATCATCTGCATATGTAAGTTTGTAAAAGAACCTCCTCATACATGTACAGTAGAGCAACCCATTAGCAGCAGCGTGACCCAGCGCTTGTAGCCCAAAGTGCTACAAAAAACAAAAAATACACAGGCCAATATTATCTCTTCCACAGCAGGCTTTTGTTTGTAGCAAAATAATATAGTTGTATTATTTACAATAACAAGGTTTCCACAACAGGAAGAAACAAATACACAGTAGCTCTACACGCAGCTGTCCTTATACTGGAGCTCTCTCACAAGGCTTCTCTCACACAGAAGTTTACCTCACACAGACTGAGGAGTTCCCTCACTGAGTCAAACTAACTCTAACAGGCTTCGGCCTACTCACTCTCCTCAGGATAACACTACCTTTGGCTCACTAACTCTAACAGACTTCGGCCTACTCACTCTCCTCAGGGTGACACTACCTTACACTCAGGCCTACTAACAATGACGCGTATTCCCCACTGAGGCATTCCCTCACATAGGCTTCTCTCACACTGAGGTTTACCTCACTCTCCTCAGGGCGACGCTAGCTTTGGCTCACTGATTCTAACAGGCTTCGGGCTACTCACTCTCCTCAGGGCCATGCAAGCTTCGGTTCACTAACGGGCTTTGGCCTACTCACTCTCCTCAGGGCGACGCTAGCTTTGGCCTACTGACTCTAACAGGCTTCGGCCTACTCACCTCAGGATGACGCTAGCTTCGGCTCACTGACTCTAACAGGCTTCGGCCTACTCACTCTCCTCAGGGCGACGCTAGCTTTGGCTCACTGACTCTAACAGGCTTCGGCCTACTCACTCTCCTCAGGACGATGCTAGCTTCGGCTCACTAACACTAACAGGCTTTGGCCTACTCACTCTCCTCAGGGCGACACTAGCTTAGGCTCATTAACTCTAACAGGCTTTGGCCTACTCACTCTCCTCAGGGCGACGCTAGTTTTGGCTCACTAACTCTAACAGGGTTCGGCCTACTCACTTTCCTCAGGGCGACACTAGCTTAGGCTCATTAACTCTAACAGGCTTTGGCCTACTCACTCTCCTCAGGGCGACACTAGCTTAGGCTCATTAACTCTAACAAGCTTCGGCCTACTCACTCTCCTCAGGACGACGCTAGCTTCGGCTCACTAACTCTAACAGGCTTAGGCCTACTCACTCTTCTCAGGGCGACACTAGCTTAGGCTCATTAACTCTAACAGGCTTTGGCCTACTCACTCTCCTCAGGGCAACACTAGCTTCGGCCCACTGACTCTAACAGGGTTCGGCCTACTCACTCTCCTCAGGGCAACACTAGCTTCGGCTCACTAACTCTAACAGGCTTCGGCCTACTCACTCTCCTCAGGGCAACACTAGCTTCAGCTCACTCACTCTAACAGGTTTCGGCCTACTCACTCTCCTCAGGGCAACACTAGCTTCGGCCCACTGACTCTAACAGGGTTCGGCCTACTCACTCTCCTCAGGGCAACACTAGCTTCGGCTCACTAACTCTAACAGGCTTCGGCCTACTCACTCTCCTCAGGGCAACATTAGTTTCGGCCCACTGACTCTAACAGGCTTCTGCCTACTCACTCTCCTCAGGGCAACACTAGCTTCGGTTCACTAACAGGCTTCGGCCTACTCACTCTCCTCAGGGCAACACTAGCTTCGGTTCACTAACAGGCTTCGGTCTACTCTTCTCAGGGCAACACTAGCTTCGGTTCACTAACTCTAACAGGCTTTAGCCTACTCACTCTCCTCAGGGCAACACTAGCTTCGGTTCACTAACAGGCTTCGGTCTACTCACTCTCCTCAGGGCAACACTAGCTTCGGTTCACTAACTCTAACAGGTCTACTCACTCCCCTCAGGGCAACACTAGCTTCGGTTCACTAACTCTAACAGGCTTCAGCCTACTCACTCTCCTCAGGGCAACGCTAGCTTCGGTTCACTAACTCTAACACGCTTCGGTCTACTCACTCTCCTCAGGGCGACACTAGCTTCGGTTCACTAACTCTAACAGGCTTCGGCCTACCCACTCTCCTCAAGGCAACGCTAGCTTTGGCTCACTAACTCTAATCTATGATATTTATATACTAACTTGGGGACCTGTGAAAGTACTGTGATTCCCATCGTCCATGCTCCATCCTCCTCCAAACCGCACCAGGATGTAGAGTGGGTCATGGGGTCTCTGTATGCCAAGTTTGGTCTTGATAAGTCATTGAATGAGGGTCGTAGCGATCTGGGGAATTGAGTGGAGGTACTTCAAGTCCCATCATCCATGGTCCACCCTCCTCCAAACTTTAGTAGGATGTAGAGCGGGTCATGGGGGCTCTTTGTGCCAAGTTTGGTCTTTATCGGTCTTTGTCGGGAGCCACAGTGGTCTGTGGGAACCGAAGGGTTTGAAAGTACTACAAATCCCATCATCATTTGTCCTTCCTCCCCCAAACCTCACCAGCATGTAAAGGGGGTCAATGGAGTTATGTGTGCCAAATTTGGTCTTGATCAGTCATTGCATGAGGGTTGCAGCAGTCTCGAGAAGTGGTTGGAGGTACTTCAAGTGCCATCATCCATGGTCCAGCCTCCTCCAAACTGCAGTATAATGTAGAGTGTGTCATGGGGGCTCTGTGTGCCAAGTTTGGTCTTTATTGGTCTTTGTTGGGAGCCACAGTGGTCTGTGGGAACCACAGGGTTTGAAAGTACTACAAATCCCATAATCCTTGGTCCACCTCCCCCAGACTGTACCAGGACATAAAGGGGGTCATGGGGTTATGTGTACCAAGTGTAGTCCAGGTCCGTCCCTCAGACCCTTACCTCTCCTCTCTCTGCCACCTCAGAATGTTGGAATATTGAGGCTGGCCAATCAGAGACCGTATGCAAATAATAACACAGTGGCAACCAATCAGAAAGCTGTCACATACACATCCGCCCTCCGCATACATACATACATACATACATACATACAAACATTCTCTTTTATTATATATATAGATATAACAAGGTATTTGGTTGGTCCTGTTTTGTCCAGACGATCGTGAAACGTGAAACCCGCATTTGGGGAAAAGATTCCCAAAAGATTGTTTTGTTTCTTTGCACTTTGCCAGCCTACGTTTGCATTCCCCAAATGAAGTCTCCGTTCCCCTCTGAACGGATCCTCTTACGCTGAGGCTATTCTTAGGACCAGCGGGAAAGGACTTGTAAGAGAAAGGAAAGGCAGGAAGCACCTCAAGTTCAGGTATTGATGTCGAGCACCCCCCCTCCCCCAAAATAAGGGATAGTGACTTATAGTTCTGCAAAGGGCAAGGGCACCAGACTACACAACATAGGTTAAGTCTTGGTCACATTGCCAAGGCACTGACAACAATAAGGACCCCACGAGGCTTTTTGGAAATGGCTGGATCTTGGGACTTCTGCCCTTTGTGAGAGTTGTAGTTTCCAAAAGCGTGAATCAGTTGCAGCACAGCTGGGGTTTCATCTGCCAGCCTTCTCAATGATCATGGACTCTCTGCCTTGTACTTCAGTACATACTCTCTCCCTCATGAACTTTCCTCAAAGACCTTTTAAAACATTGGACTTCAGGCTTTTTCATGAAAATTAATTCTCTTATTAAATATACTTGGAATGTGAGACAAAGATGGGGTTTTGTTGCTATGAAATGCTTGTGATTATGAATGTATGTATCTTGCTATGAAATATTGCCTTTCCCCTTTGCCTTTTGCCCTAGAATAATGTGACCCAGGTCTGTTGAAATGCTTGAGGGAGAACCACCACCTCCCTTTCTTATTTGATTATTTCACATCTGCATGGAACAGTAGCCATTTATGATTTCCTTTGTCTCGCCCTCGGAGTTGGTCCAGTGAGATGAGGAAGTCTATTTGGAATACGGACATTATGATTGATTTACAAATGGCAGCGTTGATCCCCCCCCCCCCCCCGGAGGTCCGCTGCCCTGATCCTGTTTGTTTCCCTCACCAAAACCCCTCAAAGGACAATAAGCTGCATCGGCTGGAGACATTTTTCCTTTGTTTCACTGAGCACATGGCCAGTTTCCATTGACCCATTCATGAACTCTCTTTGTGTTCTGTCGTCCCGCCTCCCCTCTTCTGATTCGATGGCCGGCGGGCGACGGGAGCCCTCCCCCTTGGATCCAGCACGCCTCTGAAGCTCCCTGATTGGTCCAGGAGCCCAGGGGACGGGAGGCTCCTCCCCAGCTGCTCGCCCTGCTGTCCAATCACAGCGGGGAATGTCAGAGGAGCCGGGGCGGGAAGTTTGAACTCTGGGTTTTCAAAAATTGTATAAATATGCCTGTATCACTGTGCTCCTGCATGCCTGTGGTGGAATTATTCCCACAGTGCATCCGATCTCAGCTGAATCGCTCATTAAAACCTCGATGCCCCTTCTTCGCCTTGGCAAGAGTCTCATTTCAATTATTAATATTAAATAAAATTGCTGGAATCAGGCTTCTCTGAAGGCTTGCCAAGGTAGCGTTCCCTCTTTGGTGGGAACTAAGGTCATCTCTCCTTGGAGTTGACCCCCCTAAAGTCTGAGTTGGTACCATTGGTGCAGTGGATTAAACCGCTGAGCTGCTGAACTTGTTGACCAAAAGTGTCATATTATGAGAATAACATATTATGAGAATAATCGTTCTGTGATCATGGCGCACAGAGCATTCCTTACACGCTTCGCGTTCGATCGAAATGCATCTGTACCAGATTAGATCCACATCTGGCAGTCCTACGACTGTTCAAACACTACGAAATGTGGAAGCTGCATGTCTTGCCATCTTGCAAATGTTAAAGCCTTGTCATAGCAAGCTGTATTCCACACTGGAGCTCCTTGGTACCTTCATTTCATTTACATAATACAATCCAAAGATGAGGAGTCTACAGGATAAAACTACTGTACTTCAGGCGTAAGTGGCAAGACATGCAGCAAAACACTAACAAAGCCAGCGGACCTGATGGGATCCCTATTGAAATCTTCAAAGAGGGTGGACCTGAGCTGACACAACTACTCCACCAGAATCCCACCAAGTCCGAGGGTGTAATATTTTGCAAAGCCTTTCCCAGTTGTGCCCTCCGGATGTTTTGGACTTCAACTCCGATCGTTCCTAACAGCCTCAGGCCCTTCCTTTTCCTCCACAGCCGCTTAAGTGACCCATTTAAGGTCGAATCAGGTGTTCAACAGGGATGTGTTATCACCCCAACCTTATTTTCCATCTTCATCGCTATGATACTTCATCTTGTTGATGGGAAGCTTCCCACTGGAGTGGAAATCATCTATTGGACAGATGGCAAGCACAGCACAATATTAGTATTATATATTATTATAATATTATATATTATAATATTGTATTATTAGTATTATATTGTATTACATTATTATAATTATGTCAATAAATTAGCATAGCACAATATTAGTATTATATATTATTATATTGCATTATTATTATATTGTATTACATTACAATATTATTATGTCAATACAATAGATTATTAGCATAGCATAATATTAGTATTATATATTATTATATTGTATTATTAGCAGAATTATATTGTATTACATTACAATATTATTATTATATGTCAATACAATAGATTATTAGCATAGCACAATTTTAGTATTAATTATATATTATTATATTGTATTATTAGTATTATATTGTATTACATTATTATAATTATATGTCAATACAATAAATTAGCCTAGCACAATATTCGTACTATATATTATTATATTGCATTACTATTACTATTATATTATTATTATTATAATATTTAAATACAATAGATTATTAGCATAGCACAATATTAGTATTATACATTATACTGTATTACTATTAGTATTATATATTACATTGTATTATTAGTATTATATTGTATTACATTACAATATTATTATTGTTATTATATGTCAATACAATAGATTACCAGCATAACACGATATTAGCATTATATATTATTATATTGTATTATTAATATTATATTGTATTACATGATTATAATTACATGCCAGTACATTAGCACAGCACAATATTAGTATTATATATTATTATATTGTATTGCTATTATATTGTATTACATTATCATTATTATCATTATCATGTCAATACAATTGATTAGCATAGCACAATATTAGTATTATATATTATTATATTGTATTACTATTAGTATTATATTGTATTACATTACAATATTATTATTATTATATATCAATACAATAGCACAATATTAGTATTATATATTACTATATAGTATTATTAGTAGTATTACATTACAATATTATTATTATTATTATATGTCAGTACATTAGTAGCATAGCACAATATTAGTATTATATATTATTATATTGTATTATTAATATATTGTATTACATTACAATATTATTATTATATGTCAGTACATTATTAGCACAGCACAATATTAGTATTATATATTATTATATTGTATTATTAGTAGTATTATATTGTATTACAATATTATTATTATATCAGTACATTATTAGTATAGCATAATATTAGTATTATATATTATTATAATAGTATATATTATAATATTGTATTATTAGTATTATATTGTATTACATTATTATAATTATATGTCAGTACAATACATTAGGATAGCCCAATATTAGTATTATATATTATTATATTGTATTACACAATATTATTATATGTCAATGCAATGGATTATTAACATAGCACAATATTAGTATTATATATTATTATACTGTATTACTTAGTAATATATTATACTGTATTATTATTAGTATTCTATTGTATTCAATTATTATTATTATATGTCAATACAACTTAATATTAGCACAGCACAATATTAGTATTATATATTATTATATTGTATTATTATTATATTGTATTACATTACAATATTATTATTATATGTCAATACAATACATTATTAGCATTGCACAATATTCGTATTATATGTATATTATAATATTGTATTATTAGTATTATATTGTGTTACATTATTATATGTCAATACATTAGCATAGCAGAATATTAGTATTATATATTATTATATTGTATTATTATTATATTACATTACAATATTATTATTATATGTCAATGCAATAATTATTAACATAGCACAATATTAGTATAATATATTACTTAGGAATATTTATTATTATTATATGTCAATACAGTACATTATTATCATAGCACAATATTAGTATTATATATTATTATACTGTATTACCTAGTAATATATTATTCTGTATTATTATTATTAGTATTATATTGTATTACATTATTATTATTATTATATGTCAATACAATACATTATTAGCAATTTTTTAATTATTTTTTGCACAATATTAGTATTATATATTATTATACTGTATGACTTAGTACTATATTATACTGTATAATTATTAGTATTATATTGTATTACATTATTATTATATGTCAATGCAATAAATTATTAACATAGCACAATATTAGTTTTATATATTATTATACTGTATTACTTAGTAATATACTGTATTATTATTAGTATTATACTGTATTACATTATTATTATTATATGTCAATACAATACTTTATTAGCATTTTTAATTATTTTTTGCACAATATTAGTTTTATATAATATTATACTGTATTACTTAGTAATATATTATAATGTATTATTAGTATTATATTGTATTACATTATTATTATTATATGTCAATACAATACATTATTAGCATTTTTAATTATTTTTTTACACAATATTAGTATTATATCTTATTACATTGCACTATCCTATTATACTGCAATCAATATATATTGCAATTTATGTCAGAAAATTGAAACATACATATATTATATTATACTGTATTATTATTAGTATTATACTGTATTACATTATTATTATTATATGTCAATACAATACATTATTAGTAATTTTTAAATTATTTTTTGCACAATATTAGTATTATATATTATTACATTGCACTATCCTATTATACTGCAATCAATATATATTGCAATTTATGTCAGAAAATTGAAACATACATATATTATATTATACTGTATTATTATTAGTATTATACTGTATTACATTATTATTATTATATGTCAATACAATACATTATTAGTAATTTTTAAATTATTTTTTGCACAATATTAGTATTATATATTATTACATTGCACTATCCTATTATACTGCAATCAATATATATTGCAATTTATGTCAGAAAATTGAAACATACATATATTATATTATACTGTATTATTATTAGTATTATACTGTATTACATTATTATTATTATATGTCAATACAATACATTATTAGTAATTTTTAAATTATTTTTTGCACAATATTAGTATTATATATTATTACATTGCACTATCCTATTATACTGCAATCAATATATATTGCAATTTATGTCAGAAAATTGAAACATACATATATTATATTATACTGTATTATTATTAGTATTATACTGTATTACATTATTATTATTATATGTCAATACAATACATTATTAGTAATTTTTAAATTATTTTTTGCACAATATTAGTATTATATATTATTACATTGCACTATCCTATTATACTGCAATCAATATATATTGTAATTTATGTCAGAAAATTGAAACATACATATATTATACATACATATTATATTTTTATTTATATGATATATTATATTATTATTATATTATATTATTATATTATATTATATCATAATATTATAATATTATATTATATAATATTATATTGTATTGTATTATATATAATATAATATAATAATATAATATAATATAATATTATATTATAATAGAATATAATTAATAGAATATAATTAATATAATATAAATAAAAATATAATATAATATAACAATATAATAGGTATTATATTATATTATATATTATATTATATATTATATAATATATTATATAATATATTATATTATATATTATATTATATTATATTATAATATTATAATATATTATATTATATTATATATTATATTATATTATATTATATATTATATGATGTTATATTATATTATATTATATTATATTATATTATATTATATTATATATGATATGATATGATATGATATGGGAGTGGGAAAGGCTGAACTTCTCCACTAAATCATTTTCTCACTCTACTGTATTGATTTGAAACACATGTCTAGGCTGCGATTGGCTGCGACGCCCGCCCGTCAATCTCAAAAGGAGGGCTCCGGGAGAACATCCCCGACGCTGATTGGCGGACAAGTCAGGGAATGGGAAAGAGGGGGAAAGAGAAGGCGAGGGCGCGGGTGTGCGCATGCGCGGACTGGAGGAAGCGGGAGGGGGGAAAGCGAGGGCGCGGGTGTGCGCATGCGCGGCCATGGCCGGCCCAGACTGGAGGAAGCGGGCGCTGCCGATGCTGGCGGGGGCGGCGCTGGGGTCCGCGCTCGCCGCCGAGGTCCTAGCGCTATTGCTGCAGCGGCGGCGTCGGGGGCGCGCGGAGGAGCAGTTCCCTTTCTGGACGCTGGCGGCGCTGTTGGGCTTGCTCGGGAACGCGCTCGAGGGCGCGCGCCGCTTCGTCACCGCCTCGCCCAGCACGCGCGGCGTCATGCTCGCCGGCGCGGGGCAAGGATGGGAGTAAGTGAGGGGGCGGGGCTTCGCTTGGACACGCCTCCCACAGGCAGCCAATAGCGGAAGGGAGAGAGCAGAGGGAGGCGGGGCTAAGAAAAATGGCGGGAAAGGCAGGGAATGCCTGATTGTAAACATGGAAGACTATTTTGGTGGAGTGTTCAGGATCATGGAGGGAAAGGCTGCAGACCAAGAGCTGTTGCACTTTTACTGTTATTCAAACTGGCACTTTAAGGCTCATATAGTAATATAATATATTATTAATATATTAATGATGTTCTGTGCTAATAATGTATAATGTATTGTATACACATGTAATATTGATAATAATATTATAATGTAATATAATACTAATAATGTTGTTGTTGTTGTTCATTCGTTCAGTCGTCTCCGACTCTTTGTGACCTCCTGGACCAGCCCACGCCATAGCTCCCTGTCAGCCGTCACCACCCCCAGCTCCTTCAAGGTCAGTCCAGTCACTTCAAGGATGCCCTCCATCCATCTTGCCCATGGTCGGCCCCTCTTCCTTTTTCCTTCCATTTTCCCCAGCATCGTTCTTTTCTCTAGGTGACCTCCTGGACCAGCCCATGCCAGAGCTCCCTGTCGGCCGTCACCACCCCCAGCTCCTTCAAGGTCAGTCCAGTCACTTCAAGGATGCCATCCATCCATCTTGCGCTTGGTCGGCCCCTCTTCCTTTTTCATCCACTTTCCCCAGCATCATTGTCTTCTCTAGGTGACCTCATGGACCAGCCCACGCCAGAGCTCCCTGTCGGCCGTCACCACTCCCAGCTCCTTCAAGGTCAAGCCAGTCACTTCAAGGATGCCATCCATCCATCTTGCCCTTGGTCGGCCCCTCTTCCTTTTGCCTTCCACTTTCCCCAGCATCATTGTCTTCTCTAGGCTTTCCTGTCTCCTCATGATGTGGCCAAAGGACTTCAACTTTGTCTCTAGTCTCCTTCCCTCCAGTGAGCAGCTGGGCTTTATTTCCTGGAGGATGGACTGGTTGGATCTTCTCGCAGTCCAAGGCACTCTCAGCACTTTCCTCCAGCACCACAGCTCAAAAGCATCGATCTTCCTTCGCTCAGCCTTCCCTAAGGTCCAGCTCTCACATCCGTAGGTGACTACAGGGAAGACCATGGCTTTGACTAGGCAATGGATCTTGGTTGCCAGTCTGATGTCTCTACTCTTCACTATTTTATCGAGACTGGACCTTGCTCTCCTCCCAAGAAGGAAGCGTCTTCTGATTTCCTGGCCACAGTCTGCATCTGCAGTAATCTTTGCGCCTAGAAATACAAAGTCTGTCACGGCCTCCACGGTTTCTCCCTCTATTTTCCAGTTGTCAATCATTCTTGTTGCCATAATCTTGGTTTTTTTGATGTTTAGCTGCAACCCGGCTTTTGCGCTTTCTTCTTTCACCTTGATTAGAAGGCTCCTCAGCTGCTCCTCGCTTTCGGCCATCAAAGTGATATCATCTGCATATCTTGAGGTTGTTAATGTTTCTTCCAGCCATTTTCACCCCAGCTTTGCATTCGTCAAGCCCCGCACATCCTCGCATGATGTGTTCTGCATACACGTTAAAAAGGTTGGGTGAGAGGATGCAGCCTTGCCGGACGCCTTTCCCAATCTCGAACCGGTCTGTTGTTCCGTGGTCAGTCCTGACTGTTGCTCCTTGGTCCTTGTACAGATTCCTCAGGAGAGAGGGAAGGGGGCTTGGGATGCCCATCCCACCAAGAACTTGCCACCATTTATGATGATCCACACAGTCAAAGGCTTTAGAGTAGTCAATGAAGCAGAAGTAGATGTTTTTCTGAAACTCCCTGCCTTTCTCCATTCTCCAGCATCCGGATATTGGCAATCTGGTCTCTGGTTCCTCTGCCTTTTCTAAACCCAGCTTGAACATCTGGCAACTCTCTCTCCATGTATTGCTGGAGTCTTCCTTGCAGGATCTTGAGCATTAGCTTACTGGCATGAGAAATAAGAGCCACTGTACGGAAGTTTGGGCACTCTCTCGCATTTCCCTTTTTTGGTATGGGGATATAAGTGGATTCCCCCCCCCCCCCCCAGTCTGATGGCCATTCTTGTGTTTTCTATATTTGCTGGCATATGGCATGCATCACCTTGACAGCATCTTCTTTCAAGAGTTTAAAAATATAAGTTATTTTATGGAAATAGTCCTCCAGAGTTTAGGAAACTTTATATTATCAACACTTATTACTGAACAGATGTTAATTCACTCCAATTAATAGCATTCTTGAATATTATCTGTACTGGCGACATATAATTGGACCTAGAAATAAGGTCCAATTCCTTCTTTGGTGGAGTTCAGAATGCTCACTGATTGCAGGAGAACTATACATCCTAGTACCTACAACTCCAAAATATCTAGGCCAATTCCCCTCAAATCCCACCAGTTTTCAAATATGGTCATATTGGTTATGCATCTCAAGTTTGGTCCAGATCCATCCTTGTTCAGGTTCACAGTGGTCTCTGGATATAGGTGAACTACAAGTCCTCTAAATCCCTCCAAAGACCTCCAGTATTATTTTGTTGGTCATGGGGGTTCTGTGTGCCAAGTTAGTTCCAGATGCATCGTTGGTGGAGTTCAGAGTGCTCTTCATTTGCAGGTGAACTACACATCCCTATATCCACACCTTCCATAAATCATGGTAAAGTACCCCCCACCCCCCAAGACCTCTCTAGTATGTTCAGTTGCTGATCAATTCCTTTGTTTGTTGTGTGCCATAGAAATGAATAGGAAAGAGTTAAGGAAGAGGCATTGGGCAGGGTCATGCAAATTCCACACCAATGGAGAGAGTAAGAAACACTGGGATGTCTGTGGTGAAGGAAACACATAAACTCCAGGATGAAATTGTTCCGTATGAAAGCCGTCACTTGGGTGGTGGATGGTATAATGTGTGTGTATAAAGGTAAAGGTAAAGGTAGTCCCCTGACTTTAAGTCCAGTCATGTCTGACTCTGGGGTGTGGTGCTCATCTCCATTTCTAAGCCAAAGAGCCAGCGTTGTCCATAGACACCTCCAAGGTCATGTGGCCAGCATGACTGCATGGAGCACTGTTACCTTCCCGCCGGAGTGGTACCTATTGATCTACTCACATCTGCATGTTTTCGAACTGCTAGGTTGGCAGAAGCTAGGGCTGACAGCGGAAGCTCACGCCACTCCCCGGAATCGAACCTGCGACCTTTCGATCAACAAGCTCAGCAGCTCAGTACTTTAACCCACTGCGCCACCGGGGGCTCTAGTGTGTGGGTATAGATGTATTATAATGTGTTAAAATGTTTTAGTAGCCCCCAGTGGCGCAGTGGGTTAAACTGCTTACCTGCTGTACTTGTGGACTGAAAGGCCATAGTTTCAAATTTGGGAAGTGGCTTGAGCTCCTGCTGTTAGCCCCAGCTTCTACCAAACTAGCAGTTCGAAAACATGCAAATTCAAGTAGATCAATAGGTACCACTCCGGTGGGAAGGTCAGGCGCTCCTTGCAGTCATGCCAGCCACATGACCTTGGAGGCATCTACGGACAATGCCGGCTCTTCGGCTTAGAAATGGAGATGTGCACCAACCCCCAGAGTCGGACACGACTAGACTTAATGTCAGGGGACTACCTTTACCTTACCTATAATGTTTTCATTACCAATGTTGGTAACACTGTTCTACAAATTTTCAGTTTTTCTCAGTTGCGGAAACGAAATGCGCCGTTTCTTAATAAATTTAACATGCTGAATTCAAATATGATAATTAAATGTGTTCATTGGCTCTGGTTTTTATGCAACAGCTATTTCCATTTTCTCCACAATAGGTAATTCGTTAATATTATGATAATGCGCCTCACCTTACTGCGTGTATATAAACCGTGAATATTTACTAAATTTTAGTCAAATTATATTGCCAATAGTTTATACATGAGAAATATTTATTTAATTAGTCTATTGTTTATGTTTGTACAGCAAGAAACTATATTCGTAGGCCTAATGCAGTTGAAAAGTCTGAAAGATTAAATGTCGCTTGAATCGTGACTTTGTTTATATCCTGTTTGCTTCTCTTGACTTTTCTTTTGTATCCAAGGAGAGGATTCCCTCTTGCAATGCTCCAGCAGGAGTCTGACAGCATTGACGGAGTCCATTTGCCTTGATATCTTTTTCCATAGTGCTTTATTTACACACGTGCGAGGCATCACTACAGTAAAACGAACAATGTAAAACGATGTTTAACGATACTGTCTCCGTCTTCAACTGACTGACCCTCACCGTTCAAAAGTCCAGCCTTATATAGGGCTTTCTGGCTTTGCATCAAACTTTCAAGAATATTCTAGAATCTTCCATAGTGTAAGTCGCAACATGCATTTTTTCAACCATACATGATCACGTGATTGCTTATATCATAAAAACTAGAGCCAATATACATTTTTAAATGTCATTTTTGTTTTCAGCACCCCAAAATCATAAAAGAACAACTATTTTCAGGCCCGCAACTTTTTCTCCGTTGAACAGTGTAATTAATAATTCATTATAATTTATTTATTACCTGCCAGTAACAGGCAGGTTAAAATTCACAATGTTATATTGACTGAGGAGGCTGGCTTTCATGGCAGCTTTTCTCCCTCCCTTCCAGTTACTGCTATTCCTGCCAGTCCCACGTTCCTCCCCGCTGTGGCCACTGCTTCTCCTGCAACGTCTGCATCCTGCGCCGTGACCACCATTGCACTTTGCTGGGCCAGTGCCTGGGCTACCAGAACTACCGCTACTTCCTCAGCCTGCTGCTGCACGGTGCCATCCTCCTCCTGTGTTGTGCCGTTCTCAATGCCGACGTGGTGTGGACTCTATTGCAGGAGAAACCCCTGGCCCAGACGGTGCTCCTGCTGATCTTGCCGTGGCTGATGCTGCTGACCGGTAAGGTATCAAAATAAGTGCTTGTGTCTATTGCTTATGTACCTTGTCAGCCTGAGGACATGTTAACATTTCTTTAACATTGAATTAATTAAGAACAATAACAACAACAATAATAAACTTTATTTATACCCCGCCACCATCTCCCCAAGGGAACTTGGGGCAGCTTAGATCTGTGACCCACTTCTCCTCAAGCCTTGGTACATTTATTGATTTATTTACAGTATTTATATACCGCTTTTCTCACCCTGGGGTGGACGAGACTCAAAGCAGTTTACCCAAAAATAATGGCAAAATTTAATGACTTACATACATAAAGCAAAACTCAAATCAACAACATATAACTAGGAATAAAATCAATAGGATAGTTCACCATAAGATAAAGGACATTTAAAATACAGCACAGTCAAAACACACCTACATAAAATACATACAAGAAAATACATAAAGTACAGCACTTTGCAATACTCACGCCAAAACACATGGCACAAAGATCAAAACACAGCAGCAATAGAATCCAAATCCCAGACTTGGGGGTTGCATGGTAGAGGTGCAATGCCTTTAATTCCTAGTCTGTGTTTCCAAATAAGTCTAGGAACCAGGAAGATTCTCAAACTTACATTAATTTATTCTACAGAAGAATTAAGGGGTGGGACTCTGAATCAAGCCAGGTCAGTACCACACAGAGCAACGAAAATGTCAGCAGCTTGAAACATTAAGAGGTGAATAACAAATAATAATAATAATAATAATAATAATAATTATTATTATTATTATTATTTGAAACATAACAAGATGAGTCCACAACAAACAAGATCACTCTGTTGGCTGTAGTATTGGATCATACGTTGGACACTTCCCAAGTTGTTGTTGTTATTGTTATTATTATTTGAAACACAGCAAGATGAGTCCACAGCAACCAAGATCACTCTGTTCGCTGTAGTATTGAATCACACGTCGGACACTTCCCAAGTGTCTAGGACTGTGTGATGTATCGGCGAATAATGCGTGCAGATCCCAGTAAGGTGGCCTTCTGCAACTGGCAGATGGTAATCTTGTCAGCGCCGATTGTGTTTAAGTGCAGGCCAAGGTCTTGAGGCACTGTACCCAGTGTGCCGATCACCACTGGGACCACCTTGACTAGCTTGTGCCAGAGTCTTTGCAGTTTAAATGCTTTAAATGCTCGTATTGTGTCAGCTTTTCCAGTTGTTTCTCTTCAATCCTACTGTCACCTGGGATTGCAACATCGACAATCCATACACACAATCGTGAGGTCAGGAGTATTGTACTCCAAAACTCTGTCTGTCTGAATTCGGAAGTCCCAGAGATGTTTCTGTAACTTTTTCCAGCTTGTGATCCTACCTGTTCTTCGTCGCAGGCAGATGGTATTTGTGGCACAGGTTCCCATGGATCATCTTAGCAACGGTGTTGTGCCTCTGCTTGGAGTCTGTCTGCGTGATCTTCTTGCAGCAGCTGAGGATGTGATGCATCGTTTCACCCACTTCCTTGCAGAGTCTACACTTAGGATCTGTTGTCGACTTTTCAATTCTAGCTTTGATGGCAATTATTATTATTATTATTACGACCTGGAAAAATTTCTTGCTGCACAGTTACAAAGCCATATTGGGTTCGCTACACACTACATCAAGGACTCAGCCCACTTCATAGAAAAAAATCAGCAATCTCAAGCTAAATACCAACGATAAACTGATCAGCTTCGATGTGGTGTCTCTATTTACCATGGTCCCGGTAGCAGACACCGTGGCGCTCATCAACCAGAGGTTCCCAGAAGACATCACGGCTCTGTTCCACCATTGCCTCACCACCAGTTACTTTCAGTGGGACAATGAATTCTACGAACAGAAATATGGAGTAGCTATGGGGAGCCCTCTCAGCCCGGTCATAGCTAACTTCTACATGGAACAATTTGAAAAACAAGCCCTGGAGACAGCAACCAAAAAGCCGACGATATGGTTCAGATATGTGGATGACACCTTCACCATTTGGAGCCATGGAGAAGAAGAACTCAACAGGTTCCTGGACCATCTGAACAGCATCCACCCAAACATCCAGTTCACCATGGAAAAAGAAAATGAAGGAAGACGGCCTTTTCTAGATGTCCTAGTCGTCCGCAAACCAGATCAACAATTGGGTCACACCGTCTACAGAAAACCCACACACAGTGATAGATATCTACATAAAAACTCCAACCATCACCCGAGTCAAAAAAGAAGCACCATCAAAGCCTTGGCAGACCGTGCAAAAAGAATCTGCAAAGCCCACCTCCTCCAAGAGGAACTGAAGCACCTCAACTGGGTTCTCCAGGCCAATGGATACTCCACCTCAGACATCAGAAGAGCTGCAAGACAACCGAGAAGAAGCCACGAGAGTCAAGATGAAGATCCACCCAGAGGAAAAGTGTTCCTGCCATACATCAAGGGAACCACTGACCGCATTGGGAAGCTGATGAGGAAACACAACATACAAACTATCTACAAACCCACCAAGAAAATCCAACAAATGCTACGTTCAGCAAAGGACAAGAGGGATCCTCTCACCTCTGCAGGAGTCTACCGTATACCATGCAGCTGTGGACAAGTCTAATTAGGGACCACCAAACGCAGCGTTGCCCAGACACGCATCAAGGAACATGAAAGGCACTGCAGACTACGTCAACCAGAGAAGTCAGCCATAGCAGAGCACCTGATGAACCAGTCTGGACACAGCAGATTATTTGAGAACACAGAAATGCTGGACCACACCAACAACCACCATGTCAGACTACACAGAGAAGCCATTGAAATCCACAAGCATGTGGACAATTTCAACAGAAAGGAAGAGGCCATGAAAATGAACAAAATCTGGCTACCAGTATTAAAAAACTCTAAAATTACAACAGCAAAACAGCAGAGAGGAAACAACCAGGCACATCTTAACACCTCTCAACAGGGGATTTTCCCAGGCTCAGCCAGGCCTTCAAATGCTAATGAAGGTGGTCAGTTGAAACATTCACACCTAGCTCCAGCAGAGAAGAGCTCTTTGCCCCACCCCAGCCATTCCACAGATATATAAACCCATTGTCCTAATTCCAACAGACCTCACAACCTCTGAGGATGCTTGCCATAGATGCAGGCGAAACGTCAGGAGAAATGCCTCTAGAACATGGCCCTATAGCCCGAAAAAAACCTCAAGAACCTATTATTATTATTATTATTAGCAGTGTTGTTATTGTTGAAGGTTTTCAGGCCAGGTGCCTAAGTCTCAGCTCTCTTGCAGGGCAAGTGAACTTCACGGCCTTCTTCTTTGCCATGGTGACCGATGCTTGCCTGGTGGGCTGCCTCTTCTGTGCCGGGTTCCTGCTCTTCCACGGTCTGCTGGTGCTTCGTGGCCAGACCACCAAGGAGTGGTTCGAAGGCGACCGCAAGTATGACCTGGGTTGGCGGGGAAACCTCCGGGAAATCCTGGGCGAACGCTGGCACCTCGCGTTGTTCACCCCTTTCGTGGCTTCTCCTTTGCCGGGAGACGGCATCACTTTCCGAACCCGGCCTCCCAAATTGGAGCCCCTCCCCAAAACCCGCGACCTCTAAAGGTAAGTTCCCTGATTGTTAATATTAACTCAAGTCTTGACTGTAAGACGCCATATCGGAATAGCCAACATGTGGAATGAGTCAACCAGCATCACAACATTTGTACATTGTGTTGTGCTTTGTACTCATTGATTGGCTTTAATTATTTATTTTTAATACTGTGGATATTTTAGCGTTTGTACGTTGTTTGGGGGTTTAAAATTGTATCTGTTTTACTGTGAGTTGCTATGAGTCGTTTTTTTGGAGGGAAAAACGAGGTATAAATATTACACCAAATTTGGCAACAAAACGTCTCACAACACAAGGAGTGACCATCACTCAAAAATTGTGATTTTGTCATTTGGGAATTGTAGTTGCTGGGATTTATAGTTCACCTATAATCAAAGAGCATTCTGAACTCCACCAATGGTGGAATTGAACCAAACTTGGCACACAGAACTTTCATGACCAACAGAAAATACTGGAAGGGTCAGGTGGGCATTGACCTTGAGTTTGGGAGTTATAGTTCACCTACATCCAGAGAGCACTGTGGACTAAAACAATGATGGATCTGAACGAAATTTGGCACAAGCACTCAATACGCCCAAATATGAACACAAGTAGACCTTGACATTTGAGAGTTATAGTCACTGGGATTCACAGTTCACCTACAATCCAAGAGCATTCTGAACCCCACCAATGACAGAATCGGGGCAAACTTTCCACCCAGAACCGCCATGACCAACAGAAAATACTTAAGGCCATCCAATCCAACTCATTTCACCAGGGGAAGAAAACATAATTAAAATCCTCCTGACAAAGAGCCATCCAGCCATAGATATAGATTAGATAGATAGATAGAGAGAGAGAGAGAGAGTTGTAGTTGCTGGGATGTATAGTTCACCTACAATCAAATAGCATGATATAATTGAACCAACCAGGGCATACAGGACTCCCATGACCAATAGAAAACTCTAGAAGGGTTTGGTAAGCATTGACCTCGAGTTTGGGAGTTGTAGTTCACCTACATCCAGAGACTACCATGGACTCAAACAATGATGGATCTGGACCAAACTTGGCACGAATATTCCATATGCCCAGACATGAACACAGATGGAGTTTGGGGAAAGTAGACCTTGACATTTGGGAGTTGTAGTTACTGGGATTTATAGTTCACCTACAATCAAAGCGTGTTCTGAACCCCAACAACAACAGAACTGGGGCAAACTTCCCACACAGAACCCCCATACAGAAGGCCATCCAGTCCAACTCCCTTCACCAGGGCAAGAAAACGTAATCAAAGCCCTCCTGACAGAGAGCCATCCAGCTATAGATATAGATAGATATGATTCACACACACAAATATAGTATCATAGATTTGAAAGGGACTCCTGAAGAAACCAACACTTTCTCATTACTTTATTTTCCATATCAACAGACTGGGCCACAGAAATGCGTGGCAGGGGACCGCTAGTAAATAATAATTTTATGGTTTTCTAGTATAAATAATATTTCATAGCTTTCTAGTATAAATAATAATATTTCATAGCTTTCTAGTATAAATAATAATATTTCATAGCTTTTTAGTATAAATAATAATATTTTATAGTTTTCTAGTATAAATAATATTTTATAGCTTTCTAGTAAAAATAATAATTTTCTAATTTTGTCTCAATAATAATTTCATAGTTTTCTATCAGACATAATAATAATAATTTTCTAGTCTTCTAGTGTAAATAATAATAATTTTCTAGGTTTCTAGTTTTGTTAATAATACATTTTTAGTTTTGTAACATACATAACAATAATAATGTTCTAGTTTGAAAAATAATAGTAATAATTTTCTAGTATCCTGGTAATAATAATAATACTTCTCTAATTTACTAGTATAAATAATAATAATAATTTTATAATATTCTATTATTAATAATTGTAATAATTTTCTATTTTTCTAGTATCAATAATAATAATTTAATATTCTAATATTAACTGTCATTTTCTAATATTAATAATTGTAATAATTTTCTAGTTTTCTAGCATACATAACCATAATAATAATTTTCTATTTTTCTAGTATCAATAATAATAATAATATTCTAATATTAACTGTAATTTTTTAATGTTAATAGCAATAATTTTCTAATTTTCTAGCATAAACAACCATAATCATTTTCTCATATCTAGTATCAATAACAATAATTTTCTAATATTAATAATTGTAATAATTTTATAGTTTCGAGCATACATAACAACAATTTTTTTGAGTTTTCTAGTATAAATAATAATTTTCTAATTTTCTTGTATAAATAATAATAATTTTTAATTTTCTAGCTACTAATAATAATTTCTATACTAATAATTTCTAATTTTTCCAATATTAATAATTGTAATAATTTTATAGTTTTCTAGCATACAATGATAGTTTTCTAGTATAGACAGGCACAGAGGCAATTTAACTTTTCTGGCCACCAGGGGAGCTGTTGCTTCACCGTCCATTTGTGACACTGATGAAGTACTTCCTCGTTCTTTGCATGCTTGCTGGAGATTTTTATGGCATCGTAAATTAGTTAAATTAGCCTCCCCGCGTAGGTGGTACCTAAATTTCCTATTATTCTGGCCACCAGGGGAGCTGTTGCTTCACCGTCCATTTGTGACACTGATGAAGTACTTCCTCGTTCTTTGCATGCTTGCTGGAGATTTTTATGGCATCGTAAATTAGTTAAATTAGCCTCCCCGTGTAGGTGGTACCTAAATTTCCTATTATTCTGGCCACCAGGGGAGCTGTTGCTTCACCGTCCATTTGTGACACTGATGAAGTACTTCCTCATTCTTTGCATGCTTGCTGGAGATTTTTATGGCATTGTAAATTAGTTAAATTAGCCTCCCCGCGTAGGTGGTACCTAAATTTCCTATTATTCTGGCCACCAGGGGAGCTGTTGCTTCACCGTCCATTTGTGACACTGATGAAGTACTTCCTCGTTCTTTGCATGCTTGCTGGAGATTTTTATGGCATCGTAAATTAGTTAAATTAGCCTCCCCGCGTAGGTGGTACCTAAATTTCCTATTATTCTGGCCACCAGGGGAGCTGTTGCTTCACCGTCCATTTGTGACACTGATGAAGTACTTCCTCGTTCTTTGCATGCTTGCTGGAGATTTTTATGGCGTCGTAAATTAAATTAGCCTCCCCGCGGAGGTGGTACCTAAATTTCCTATTTGACAGATGCAGGTATCTTTCGGGCTGCAAAGGTCGACAGCAAACTACACAAATTGACGGAATGTCGGATAAGCGAAGGTCGGATAAGCGAGACTCTACTGTATATAGCTAGCAAGCAATCTGGAAATCACAGTTTGTTTTCTTTTTCGTCTTAAAGGGTTCCTGCGCTGTTTGACGGGAGAACAATGGCGGTCTCGACTTGGAACACCGATGATTTTAGAAAAGACGAGCTGTTGTCAAAGTGGTTTCCTTTGTGAGGCGTTGGTTGCATCCATGACCTGAATATGGACGTTTTCCCACAATGGGGATGGTCTTTGGGGCCTTGGAAATGGTCTGAAAAAGGAGGAAGCAGAGTTGTAGTTCGGGCTCCGCTCACCTCGTGCTGGTGGCTTGATGCTGGGATCAAAATCCGTGGCTTTCTTGCGACCCATGTTTATAATTTCCTTTTGCATTCGGGGTCCTTCCTTTCCATGGCAGCATTCCACTTTGCATTCCTATCTCCGTTTCCTTTGGCATCCTCCATTGCAACATTCCATTTCTATATTCCATGAGATTGGATATTGAATCCTTTCAAATCCTGTCGGTTTTTTGTCTTTGTTTGCCTCTATGTCCCACACTTTGCAAGGACAACACTATAGCTATAGAGTCATGGGAGTTGTAGTTATACCACGCCTTTAGCCACCTGCTGCCTCAAGTTATAACTACGAGGGTTGAATGAAAAATAATCCCTCCACCTTCGTAACTCCTCAACAGATGGCAGTACTGGTATAAGGCAGGTACTGGCTTGTTCAGTAGACTCTCCTCTACAGTTCCATTTAACAGTAGCATTGAACGGTTGTGTTGTTACAGTGTGAAGTATGGAGCCCTTTGCAGACGGTCGGTCAATGCAACTTAAGCAACGTATGCGGCAGGTATTGGCTTGTTCAGTAGACTCTCCTCTACAGTTCCATTTTGTTCAGTAGACTCTCCTCTACAGTTCCATTGAACATTAGCATTGAACGGTTTTGTTGTTAAAGTGTGAAGTATTGAACCCTGTGCAGACAGTTGGTCAATGCGACTTAAGCAATGTATGTGGCAGGTACTGGCTTGTGCAGTAGACTCTCCTCTACAGTTCCATGTTGTTCAGTAGACTCTCCTCTACATTTCCATTGAACAGTAGCATTGAACGGTTGTGTTGTTACAGTGTGAAGTATGGAACCCTGCGCAGATGGTTGGTCAATGCGACTTAAGCAACGAATTTGGCAGGTACTGGCTTGTTCAGTAGACTCTCCTCTCCAGTTCCGTTTTGGTGGGAAGCCTTAACATTGAACGGTTGTGTTGTTAAAGTGCAAAATATGGAACCCTGCGCAGACTGTCAGTCAATGCAACTTAACGTATGCAGCAGGTACTGGCTTGTTCAGTAGACTCTCCTCTACAGTTCCATTTTAGTGGGAAGCCTTAACATTGAACAGTTGTGTTGTTACAGTATGAAGTATGGAACACTGTGCAGATGGTCGGTCAATACAACTTAAGCAACATATGTGGCAGGTAATCACCCCAAGGGAGATTAATCAGAGAATGCAAGTTGTTTATGGTGATTGTGTTGATGTGAGTATTGTGCATCGTTGGGCGAATATATTTAAAGATGTTGAGCTGACACCTTCTGTGGTCAAGAATTCAATGACTACAAGTATCTTAAGTCACATTGACTGACCATATGCACAGGGTTCCATACTTCACACAGTAACCAAACAACCAATCAATGCTAAGGCTTCCCACCAAAATGGAACTGTAGAGGACCATCTACTGGACAAGCCAGTACCTGCTGCATGTGGTGCTTAAGTCACATTGACCGACCGTCTGCGCAGGGTTCCATACTTTGCACTGTAACAACACAACCGTTCAATGCTAAGGTTTCCTGCCAAAATTGAACTGTAGAGGAGACTCTACTGAACAAGCCAGTACCTGCCGCATACGTTGCTTAAGTTGCATTGACCGACCATCTGCACAGGGTTCCATACTTTGCACTTTAACAATACAGCCATTCAATCCTAAGCCTTCCTGCCAAAATGGAACTGTAGAGGAGAGTCTACTGAACAAGACAGTACCTGCCACATACGTTGCTTAAGTCGCATTGACCGACTGTCTGCGCAGGGTTCCATACCCTGTAACAACACAACCGTTCAATGCTAAGGCTTCCCACAAAAATGGAACTGTAGAGAAGAGTCTACTCAACAAGCCAGTACCTGCCGCATACGTTGCTTAAGTCGCATTGACTGACCATCTGCGTAGGGTTACATTCTTCACACTGTAACAACACAACTGTTCAATGCTAAGGTTTCCTGCCAAAATGGAACTGTAGAGGAGCATCTACTAAATAAGCCAGTACCTGCCACATACGGTGCTTAAGTTGCATTGACCGACCGTCTACGCAGGGTTCCATACTTCGCATTTTAACACCCCAACCATTCAATCCTAAGGTTTCCTGCCAAAATGGAACTATAGAGGAGAGTCTACTGAACAAGCCAGTACCTGCCGCATACCAGAACTGGCATCTATTGACGAGTTAGGAAGGTGGAGGCATTACTTTTCATTCAACCCTCGTACAACTTCCATAGCAGTGAGCCATGGGGAGTTAAAGTGGTGTCCAACTGCATTTGTTGTATAGTGTAGAGCAGGCCTGGGCCAACTTGGGCCCACCAAGTGTTTTGGACTTCAACTCCCACAATTCCTAACACCCTCATGCCCATTCCTTTTCCCTTAACCTTTTCCTACGGCACACAGTAAACAGGAATTCAATAGTAAATGAACAGAATTGGAGGGGTTTGAAGTTGGATTTCAAGCATTATTGAAGGGGGTCAGAGTCCTCTGCCTTGCTTCAGGGTGAACTACAACTTCCATCCTGTTGAGTCAGTCCTCCAAACCCCTCCAGTCTATTCAGTTGCTGATCAGTTCCTCTCTGATTGATGTACACTATAGGAAAGAGTTATGGGAAAAGTAAAGAGCCTGAAACTGTTAGGAATTGTGGGAGTTGTAGTCCAAAACACCTGGAGGGCCCAAGTTGGTCTGTGCTTGGTGTAGAGCGTGACCTTGACCTGGTGCCTTCTTCTCATTGGTCTACTTCATGTCAAATTTTGTGGCTTTTCCATTCAATGTCCCATTGATCTGTCTTTTGATGTTCAGACACATTTTTTGCACATTAAAATAACGATTTAAAGGTGAGAAATAGAAATAAAAATGTAATGTCCGTTTGTGGGATTAGCATAACTCAAAAACCACTGGGCGAATTGACACCAAATTTGGACACAAGACACTTATCAGGCCAATGAGTGACCATCATTCATAAAAACACTGAAAAACACAACGGAAGAGACTTAAAAAGCAAAAAAAAAAAAAAATCAAAAAATATGGTGAAAATTTCAGAACTCTAACAAAACTCTCAAAACTTCATTATAAATGGCATTATAAAATACATTACAACGCATGCACAAAACCACACACACACACACACACATATATACACACACACAAGGCCTGGGCAATCCATGGTTCTAAATGGTTCTAAAGTACTTACAAAACTAAAGTTTTGGTGGTGAAAATTTCAGAACTCTAACAAAACTCTCAAAATTTCATTATAAACGGCAGCTCCTAATTGGTTCTGTCATAAAAAATCACCAATAATGAAATAATAATTAAATTTTGAAAAATTTGTTAGAGTTCTGAAATTTTCACCACCAGAACTTTAGTTTTGTAAGTACTTTACAACTATTTAGAATCATGGATTACGCAGGCCTAATATACATGCAAACACACATATATACACAAATATATACACACACGAGCCCTAGGGTAGTGGCGGCATATAAGTTTGAAATATAAATAAATAAAAACACACACACACACACAAGGCCTGGGTAATCCATGGTTCTAAAGTACTTGCAAAGCTAAAGTTCTGGTGGTGAAAATTTCAGAACTCTAACAAAACTCTCAAAATTTCATTATAAATGGCAATTCCTAATTGGTTCTGTCATTAAAATCACCAATAATGAAATAATTTTTGAAAGTTTTGAGTTCTGAAGTTTTCACCACCAGAACTTTAGTTTGGTAAGTACTTTACAACTATTTAGAATCATGGATTACACAGGCCTAATATACATGCAAACACACATATATACACAAATATATACACACACGAGCCCTAGGGTAGTGGTGGCATATAAGTTTGAAATATAAATAAATAAAAATACACACACACACACATTAGGCCTGGGTAATCCATGGTTCTAAATAGTTCTAAAGTACTTACAAAACTAAAGTTCTGGTGGTGAAAATTTCAGAACTCTAACAAAACTCTCAAAATGTCATTATAAACGGCAGCTCCTAATTGGTTCTGTCATAAAAATCACCAATAATGAAATAATAATTAAATTTTGAAAGTTTTGTTAGAGTTCTGAAATTTTCACCACCAGAACTTTAGTTTTGTAAGTACTTTAGAACTATTTAGAATCATGGATTACGCAGGCCTAATATACACGCAAACACACATATATACACAAATATATACACACACGAGCCCTAGGGTAATACACACACACACACACACAAGGCCTGGGATATCCATGGTTCTAAATGGTTCTAAAGTACTTACAAAGCTAAAGTTCTGGTGGTGAAAATTTCAGAGGTCTAACAAAACTCTCAAAATTTCATTATAAATGGCAGTTCCTAATTGGTTCTGTCATAAAAAATCACCAATAATGAAATAATAATTAAATTTTGAAAAATTTGTTAGAGTTCTGAAATTTTCACCACCAGAACTTTAGTCTTGTAAGTACTTTACAACCATTTAGAATCATGGATTACGCAGGCCTAATATACATGCAAACACACATATATACACAAATATATACACACACGAGCCCTAGGGTAGTGGCGGCATATAAGTTTGAAATATAAATAAATAAAAATACACACACACACATTAGGCCTGGGTAATCCATGGTTCTAAAGTACTTACAAAGCTAAAGTTCTGGTGGTGAAAATTTCAGAACTCTAACAAAACTCTCAAAATTTCATTATAAATGGCAGTTCCTAATTGGTTCTGTCATAAAAATCACCAATAATGAAATAATAATTAAATTTTGAAAGTTTTGTTGGAGTTCTGAAATTTTCACCACCAGAACTTTAGTTTTGTAAGTACTTTAGAACTATTTAGAATCATGGATTACGCAGGCCTAATATACATGCAAACACACATATATACACAAATATATACACACACGAGCCCTAGGGTAGTGGCGGCAAATAAGTTTGAAATATAAATAAATAAAAACACACACACACACAAGGCCTGGGTAATCCATGGTTCTAAATGGTTCTAAAGTACTTACAAAACTAAAGTTCTGGTGGTGAAAAATTCAGAACTCTAACAAAACTCTCAAAATTTCATTATAAATGGCAATTCCTAATTGGTTCTGTCATTAAAATCATCAGTAATGAAATAATAATTAAATTTTGAAAGTTTTGTTAGAGTTCTGAAATTTTCACCACCAGAACTTTAGTTTGGTAAGTACTTTACAACTATTTAGAATCATGGATTACACAGGCCTAATATACACGCAAACACACACATATACACATATACACAAAAATATACACAACCCTACCATACGCCTGTGAGACGTGGACTGTCTACAGATGTCACACTCAACTCCTGGAACGATTCCATCAGCGCTGCCTCCGAAAAATCCTACAAATCTCTTGGGAAGATGAGCAGACAAATGTCAGTCTGTTGGAAGAAGCAAAGACCACCAGTACTGAAGCGATGGTCCTCCACCACCAACTCCGCTGGACCGGTCACGTTGTCCGGATGCCCGACCACCGTCTCCCAAAGCAGTTGCTCTACTCTGAGCTTAAGAACGGAAAACAGGATGTTGGAGGGCAGAAAAAGAGATTGAAGGATGGGTTCAAAACTCTGGCATGGACACAACTGAGAAGCCCTGGCCCTTGAGTGCTCCAGCTAGAGGTCAGCTGTGACCAGCAGTGCTGTACGTTGTCCGGATGCCCAACCACCGTCTCCCAAAGCTGTTGCTCTATTCCGAACTCAAGAAGAGAAAACAGAATGTTGGAGGGCAGGAAAAGAGATTGAAGGATGGGTTCAAAACTCTGGCATGGACACAACTGAGAAGCCCTGGCCCTTGAGTGCTCCAGCTAGAGGTCAGCTGTGACCAGCAGCGCTGTACGTTGTCCGGATGCTCGACCACCGTCTCCCAAAGCAGTTGCTCTACTCCGAACTCAAGAACGGAAAACGAAATGTTGGAGGACAGGAAAAGAGATTGAAGGATGGGTTCAAAACTCTGGCATAGACACTGAGAACTGGGAAGCCGTGGCCCTTGAGTGCTCCAGCTAGAGGTCAGCTGTGACCAGCAGCGCTGTACGTTGTCCGGATGCCCGACCACCGTCTCCCAAAGCAGTTGCTCTACTCCGAACTCAAGAACAGAAAACAGGATGTTGGAGGGCAGGACAAGAGATTGAAAAATGGGTTCAAAACTCTGGCATGGACACAGAACTGAGAAGCCCTGGCCCTTGAGTGCTCCAGCTAGAGGTCAGCTGTGACCAGCAGTGCTGTAGAATTTGAAGAGGGCGAAAGAGAGAAACGTGCCAAGAGGAAGGCGCGTCAAGCCAACCCCGACCGGGACCGCCTTCCACGTGGAAACTGATGCCCTCACTGCGGGAGAAGATGCAGGTCAAGAATAGGGCTCCACGGTCACTTACGGACACTGACCTTGGAAGACTATCCTACGCAGACGACGAGGGATTGCCGAAGTAAATAAGTTAGGATTTTGGTTAGGATCCATGACTTTCCATCCCGTGTATGGCCAAAGGTTTCCGTAGCAACCGTCTAGGATGCTTTGTTTCAGAATCCCGTCGCCCCGGCAACCGAAAGGACAGCATCCGCCACTCCCGTTCCACGTTGTCGTCGTGGGGGCCATGCTGGACCCTCATCGCCGGTCGGTGCTGACCAACGCGTGCGTCAAAGCCGCGGTCGACCCCATTACGCGGACCCCCGGCACCATCTATGAGCCCAAGGGCCAAGTCCGGCTCCTGGGACTGCTCTCCGAGAGCTCCCCTTCGCAGCAGGTAAACAAAGAAAGCCATGGTGGACCATTGGGCTTGTGGCATCGTACCACTGGTGGCCACATGTATGTGTATACCATATGTATGTGTACCATAGGTCTCCTCCTACTTAGAATGAGATGGGTCCCAAGGGGTTGATAGGAAAATCCCATCAGCTCTGTAGATGTGGTGGGTCATATATGTATCTATAGACGTATGTGGGTGGTGGACCAAAGATGATGGGATTTCCAGTACCTTCAGCTCCAGCTTCTGCAGACCACTGAGACCCTCACAAATGACAGACCTGGACCAAACTTGGTAGACAGACTCCCCACGACCAACATACTGGAGAAGTTTGATTTATGGGAGTTATCTATAGACGTGTGTGTGGGGGAGGGAGGGTGGACCAAGGATGATGGGATTTCCAGTACCTTCTCCAACTTCAGCAGACCACTGAGACCCTTATGAATGATGGACCTGGACCAAACTTCACAGACTCCCCATGACCATCAAAACATACTGGAGAAGTTTGAGGGACATTGACCTCGATTTATGGGAGTTGTCTATAGACGTTTGTGTGTGGGAGGGAGGGTGGACCAAGGATGATGGGATTTCCAGTACCTTCTCCAACTTCAACAGACCACTGAGACCCCCATGAATGATGGACCTGGACGAGACTTGGAAGACAGACTCTCCACGACCAACATACTGGAGAAGTTTGATTTATGGGAGTAATCTATAGATGTGTGTGTGTGGGAGGGAGGGTGGACCAAGGATGATGGGATTTCCAGTACCTTCAGCTCCAACTTCAACAGACCACTGAGACCCTCACGAATGACGGACCTGGACCAAACTTGGCAGACAGATTTCCCATGACCAACATACTGGAGAAGTTTGATTTATGGGAGTTATCTATAGACGTGTGTGTGGGGGAGGGAGGGTGGACCAAGGATGATAGGATTTCCAGTACCTTCTCCAACTTCAACAGACCACTGAGACCCTCATGAATGACGGACCTGGACCAAACTTGGCAGACAGACTTCCCAAGACCAACATACTGGAGAAGTTTGATTTATCTATAGACGTGTGTGTGGGGGAGGGAGGGTGGACCAAAGATGATGGGATTTCTAGTCCCTTCAGCTCCAGCTTCAGCAGACCACTGAGACCCCCACGCATGACGGACCTGGACGAAACTTGGTAGACAGACTCCCCACGACCAACATGCTGGAGAAGTTTGATTTATGGGAGTTATCTATAGAAGTGTGTGGGGGGGAGGGAGGGTGGACCAAGGATGATGGGATTTCCAGTACCTTCAGCTCCAACTTCAACAGACCACTGAGACCTCCACGAATGACGGACCTGGACCAAACTTGGTAGACAGACTCCCCACGACCAACATACTGGAGAAGTTTGATTTATGGGAGTTATCTATAGACGTGTGTGGGGGGGAGGGAGGGTGTACCAAGGATGATGGGATTTCCAGTAACTTCAGCTCCAACTTCAGCAGACCACTGAGACCCCCACGAATGACGGACCTGGACGAAAGTTGGCAGACAGACTCCCCGCGACCAACATACTGGAAATGTTTGATTTGTGTGAGTTATCTATTGACACGTGTGGGGGAGGGAGGGTGCACCAAGGATGATGGGATTTCCAGTACCTTCTCCAACTTCAGCAGACCACTGAGACCCCCACGAATGACGGACCTGGATGAAACATGGCAGACAGATTCCCCACGACCAACTTACTGGAGAAGTTTGATTTATGGGAGTTATCTATAGACGTGTGTGTGAGGAGGGAGGGTGCACCAAGGATGATGGGATTTCCAGTACCTTCAGCTCCAACTTCAACAGACCACTGAGACCTCCACGAATGACGGACTTGGTCGAAACTTGGTAGACAGACTCCTCATAACCAACAGAAGTTTGAGGGACATTGACTTCAATTTATGGGACGTGTGTGTGTGGGGGGGGGGGAGGGTGGACCACAGATGATGGGATTTCCAGTACCTTCAGCTCCAACTTCAACAGACCACTGAGAGACCCTCACGAATGACGGACCTGGTCGAAACTTGGTAGACAGACTCCCCATGACCAATAGAAGTTTGAGGGACATTGACCTCGATTTATGGGACGTGTGTGTGTGGGGGGGAGGGTAGACCAAAGATGATGGGATTTCCAGTACCTTCAGCTCCAACTTCAACAGACCACTGAGACCCCCACGATTTGACGGACCTGGACCAAACTCTGTAGACAGACTCTCCACGACCAACATACTGGAGAAGTTTGGGAGACATTGACCTCTATTTATGAGAGTTATCTATACACATGTGTGTGGGGGAGGCGGAGTGGGTCAAGGATGATGGGATTTCCAGTAACTTCAGACTCCCCACGACCATCAAAACATACTGGAGAAGTTTGGGGGGCATTGACCTTGATTAATGGGAGTTATCTATTGACGTGGGGGGGGGGGGGAGGGAGGGTGCACCAAGGATGATGGGATTTCCAGTACCTTCAGCTCCAACTTCAACAGACCACTGAGACCTCCACGAATGACGGACCTGGACCAAACTTAGCAGACAGACACCCCACGACCAACATACTGGAGAAGTTTGATTTATGGGAGTTATCTATAGACGTGTGTGTGGGGGAGGGAGGGTGGACCAAGGATGATGAGATTTCCAGTACCTTCTCCAACTTCAACATACCACTGAGACCTCCATGAATGACAGACCTGGACCAAACTTGGTAGACAGACTCCCCACGATCATCAAAACATACTGGAGAAGTTTGGGGGACATTGACCTTGATTTATGGGAGTTATCCATAGACGTTTGTGTGGGGGAGGGTGGACCAAGGATGATGGGATTTCCAGTAACTTCTCCAACTTCAACAGACCACTGAGACCTCCACGAATGACGGACCTGGACGAAACTTGGTAGACAGACTCTCCACGACCAACATACTGGAGAAGTTTGATTTATGGGAGTTATCAATAGACGTGTGTGGGGGAGGGAGGGTGGACCAAGGATGATGGGATTTCCAGTACCTTCAGCTCCAACTTCAACAGACCACTGAGACCCCCACAAATGATGGACCTGGGCAAAACTTGGTAGACAGATTTCCCACGACCAACATACTGGAGAAGTTTGATTTATGGGAGTTATCTATAGACGTGTGTGTGTGGGGAGAGGGTGGACCAAGGATGATGGGATTTTCAGTACCTTCAGCTCCAACTTCAGCAGACCACTGAGACCCCCACGAATGACGGACCTGGATGAAACTTGGCAGACAGACTCCCCACGATCATCAAAACATACTGGAGAAGTTTGGGGGACATTGACCTTGATTTATGGGAGTTATCCATAGACGTTTGTGTGGGGGAGGGAGGGTGGACCAAGGATGATGGGATTTCCAGTACCTTCAGCTTCAACAACTGACCACTGAGACCCCCACGAATGACGGACCTGGATGAAACTTGGTAGACAGACTTCCCATGACCAATAGAAGTTTGGGGGATATTGACCTTGATTTATGGGAGTTATCTATAGACGTGTGTAGGAGAGGGAGGGAGGACCAAGGATGATGGGATTTCCAGTACCTTCTCCAACTTCAACAGACCACTGAGACCCCCACGAATGACGGACCTGGACGAAACATGGCAGACAGACTCCCCACGACCAACTTACTGGAGAAGTTTGATTTATGGGAGTTATCTATAGACATGTGGGGGGGGGGGGGGAGGGTGGACCAAAGATGATGGGATTTCCAGTACCTTCAGCTCCAACTTCAACAGACCACTGAGACCCCCATGAATGACGGACCTGGACGAAACTTGGTAGACAGACTCCCCATGATCAATAGAAGTTTGGGGGAGATTTACCTTGATTTATGGGAGTTATCTATAGATGTGTGTGGGGGAGGGAGGGTGGACCAAGGATGATGGGATTTCCAGTACCTTCAGCTCCAACTTCAACAGACCACTGAGACCCCCACGAATGATGGACCTGGGCAAAACTTGGTAGACAGATTTCCCACGACCAACAGAACATACTGGAGAAGTTTGGGGGACATTGACCTCAATTTATGGGAGTTATCTATAGACGTGTGTGTGGGAGGGGAGGGTGGACCAAGGATGATGGAATTTCCAGTACCTTCAGCTCCAACTTCAACAGACCACTGAGACCCCCACGAATGACGGACCTGGGCAAAACTTGGTAGACAGACCCCCCACGACCAACAGAACATACTAGAGAAGTTTGGGGGACATTGACCTTTATTTGTGAGGGTTATCTATAGACATGTGTGTGGGGGAGGGAGGATGATGGGATTTCCAGTACCTTCAGCTCCAACTTCAACAGACCACTGAGACCCCCATGAATGACGGACCCTGGCAGACAGACTCCCCATGACCAACAGAACATACACCACAAGCTTGGGGGACACTGACCTTGATTTATGGGTGTTATAGTTCACCTGCATCCATGGGTGGGTGAACTGTGACCCTCATCAACTCAATCTGGCACAGAAAAGTCCCATAACCCAACTGAACATACCACAGGGGTTTGTGGGAATTGTCCTTGATATTGGGAGTTGTAGTTCACCCATATCCAGAGAGCAGTCAACCCAGCTGGCGTTGGATCTGGACCACACTTGGCACACAGACCCAACATGGCCCACTGTGCAAACAGGAGGAGTTCGGGGGTCATTGACCTTGGATCTGGGAGTTGTAGTTCACCCTTATGCAGAGAGTACTGAATACAGCAGGCATCGGATCTGGACCAAACTGGGCACACAGATCCCTAGTGGCAAACAACATATTGGGTTTTTTGGGGGGCGGGGAATGACCCACTTGTGCAGGAGTTGTAGTTCACCCTGTATCCAGAGAGCATTTTGAATCCCATACATCACATAACGGATGTGGATGAAGCTTGGCACACAGAACCCTGGTGACCAACATAGCATACTGAAGGTGTGTGTATGTGTGTGTGTGTGTGTGGGGGGGGGGGGGATGACCCACTTGTGCGGGAGTTGTAGTTCACCTTCTATCCAGGGAGCATTGTGATTTCCACAAATGATGGATGTGGACGAAACTTGGCACACAGAACCCTGGTGACCGACATAACATATGGTAGGGGTTGGGGGTGGGAGAAATGATCCACCTGCGTGGGAGTTGTAGTTCCCCCTGTATCCAGAGAGCTTTGTGATTTCCACAAATGACAGATGTGGACAAAACTTGGCACACAGAACCCTGGTGACCAGCATAACATACTGGAGGGGTTGGGAATGATCCACCTGCATGGGAGTTGTGGTTCTGGACCTAATGATGGATCTGGACCTAACTTGGCACGAATACTCAATATACCCAAATGTGAACACTGGTGGACTTTAAGGAAAATAGACCTCGACATTTGGGACTTGTTGTTGCTGAGATTTATAGTTCACCTATAATCAAAGAGCATTCTGAACTCCACCAATGATGGAATTAAACCAAACTTGGCACACACAACTCCCATGACCAACAGAAAATACTGGAAGGGTTTGGTGGATGTTGAGCTTGATTTTTGGAGTTGTAGTTCACCTACATCCAGAGAACACTGTGGACTCAAACAATGATGGATCTGGGCCAAACTTGACAGGAATATTCAATATGCCCAAATGTGAACACTGATGGAGTTTGGGGAAAATAGACCTTGGCATTTGGGAGTTGGTAGTTGCTGGGATTTATAGTTCACCTACAATCAAAGAGCATTCTGAACTCTACCAATGATGGAATTGAACTAAACTTGGCACTCAGAAATCCTGTGACCAATAGAAAATACTGGGAAGGTTTGATGGGCATTGACCTTGAGTTTGGGAGTTGCAGTTCACCTACATCCAGAGAGCATTGTGGACTCAAACAATGATAGATCGGGACCTAACTTGGCACGAATACTCCATATGCCCAATTGTGAACACTGGTGGAGTTTGTGGAAAATAGACCTTGACATTTGGGAGTTGGTAGTTGCTGGGATTTATAGTTCACCTACAATCAAGGAGCATTCCGAACTCCACCAACGATGGAGTTGAACTAAACTTGGCACTCAGAAATCCCGTGACCGATAGAAAATGCTGGAAAGGTTTGATAGGCATTGACCTTGAGTTTTGGAGTTGTAGTTCACCTACATCCAGAGATCACTGTGGACTCAAACAATGATGGATCTGGACCAAACTCTGCACGAATACTCAATATGCCCAAATGTGGACACTGGTGGAGTTTGGGGGAAATAGACCTTGCCATCTGGGAGTTTGTAGTTGCTGGGATTTATAGTTCACCTACAATCAAGGAGCATTCCGAACTCCACCAAGGATGGAATTGAACCAAACTTGGCAGACAGAACTCCCATGACCAACAGAAAATACTGGAAAGGTTTGGTGGATGTTGACCTTGAGTTTTGGAGTTGTAGTTCACCTGCCTTCAGAGAGCACTGTGGACTCAAACAATGATGGATCTGGGCCAAACTTGACAGGAATACTCAATATGCCCAAATGTGAACACCGATGGAGTTTGGGGGAAATAGATCTTGCCATCTGGGAGTTGTGGTTGCTGGGATGTATAGTTTACCTAGAGTCAAAAAGCATTCCAAACCCCACCAACAATAGAATTGGGCCAAACTTCCTACACAGAACCCCCATGACCAACAGAAAATACTGTTTTCTGATGATTTCTGGTGACCCCCCCCCCCCGGGGTCCCGACCCCCAAGTTGAGATACTCTGGCCTACAGCCTGCTGTGATGTTATGCTACATGGCCAGCCGTCACGCCAATGGGAAAACACGGCTTGAAGGACTCTTCCTGCTAATAGCCTGTATCTCTGTTCAGGAGGACTATCTGGATGCCGGGGATGGGATGCTGATCTGCGTGAAACGCACAAAGAAGATGGCTCCCAGAGCAACGAGGAAGGGCGACTGTGATCCTATACAAAGAATCCCAAACGTCAGCGATGCCTCCGACAACGAGCTCGATCCAGACTCAAACAGGTACGTCTTATTGTTATGAAGGGGTGCAGAAAGCAAGGGAAAACTTCGCTCATGCTACTATTTTTCTGGTACTTCCTCGTTCTGCTGCCGTAAAATACCTCCCCGCTCAAGCAGTCCCTAATTTCTCTACTCACAGCTCACAAATATTTTTGAATTGCTTAGGTGGACAGTACTTACTTACTTAGGTGATCCCTCGTTGGATGAGTAAGATGGTCTTCCATTATGGGTTTCCTTGTGGGTCCGTATGTGGCTGTGGAGCCCTATTCTTGCTCTGCATCTTCTCCCACAGTGAGGGCATTGGTTTCCAGGTGGAAGACGGTCCCGGTCGGGGTTGGCTTGACGCGCCTTCCTCCTGGCACGTTTCACTCTTTCACCCTCCACTCGTGCCTCCTCAAATTCTGCAGCACTGCTGGTCACAGCTGACCTCCAGCTGGAGCGCTCAAGGGCCAGGGCCTCCCAGTTCTCAGTGTCTATGCCAGAGTTTTTAAGGTTGGCTTTGAGCCCATCTTTCAATCTCTTTTCCTGCCCACCAATGTTCCGTTTTCCGTTCTTAAGTTCAGAATAGAGCAACTGCTTTGGGAGACGGTGGTCAGGCATCCGGACAACGTGGCCGGCCCAGCAGAGTTGATGTTGGAGGACCATCGCTTCAATGCTGGTGGTCTTTGCTTCTTCCAGCACACTGACGTTTGTCCGCTTGTCTTCCCAGGAGATTTGCAGGATAGCTCCCGGTGGTGCGGTGTGTTAAACTGCTAACCGAAAGGTTGCAGGTTCTAATTGAGGGAGCGGCGTGAGCTCCCACTGTTAGCCCCAGCTTCTGCCAGCTTAGCCACTCCTGAAAGAGTTCTCATGGGGAAAAGGGGTCTCCACTGAAGCTTTATTTCTAATCTTTGTTTCCAAAACAAGGCAAATTTTTCCAAAATCCAATGATCACAGGGGAAGAAAGTGAGGTGAAATCTTCTGGACCCTTCCCTAGGCTTGCCTACCTATCTGCTAGGCTTGTTTGATCAAGAAAAAAATTGGTTCTAAACTCGCTTCGTTTCCAAGGGGCGCCAGCGTTTTGAATTTCTGAGGACTTCTGAAATTTAAGATTCCAAAATTTCGAAATTTACGAAATTTCGTTAATTACGAATCGATTCATTAATGGCGGACACGATTGTGCAATGCACTAAAAACACCTCCAAACGGGACAGGGGGAACTTCTGAAATTCAGGATGAAATTAAAATACATTAAGTTAGTAAAAACACAAATTAAAATCGCTTAAAATTAATAAAATAATAAAATAATAAAATAATAAAATAATAAAATAATAAAATAATAAAATAATAAAATAATAAAATAATAAAATAATAAAATAATAAAATAATAAAATAATAAAATAATAAAATAAATAATAAAATAAATAATAAAATAAATAATAAAATAATAATTAAATAATTAATTAAATAAATAATAAAATAAATAATAAAATAAGTAATAAGATAATAAAATATCTCCAGGAGGAGGAGGATGGGGAGGAAAGGCAACGCTGGCACCTTTTCTCTCCTTCTTTCCCGTCTTAATAATTATGAAATAATTACGAAAATTTGGAAAAATTGTTTCGATTCTTAATTACTCTTCACACTATTCCTGCGTGGCTCGATATTGGATCGTAAGCTAATTTAAATACGAATTAATAACGACTTTAGAAATTAACGAACACGATCAAACAAGCCTACTATCTGCCTGTGCCTGTATCTGCCTATCCATCCGTCCGTCCGTCCATCCATCTGCTTATTCGTCTATCTGCCTGCCTGCCTATCTATCTTATCTATCCTATCCTATCCGTCTGTCCGTCCGTCCGTCCGTTTGCCTGCCTGCCAGACCTGCTTGCCTGCCTATGTATCTCCCTATCTATTCATCTATCCATCTACCCATCCATTCATCCATCATCCACCCACCCACCCACCTATTCTTGAGAGGATTATGGAGATAGGAAGTGTCCAAGCGGTCAGCGAGTCCCGGGGGCCTGCAAGCCGGCCAATTCTATAGTCTTTGATTGAGGGCAATAAACATTGATGTCTGGCAAGCCTGCCAGATCCAGATTTCCTTGGTGCTGAGATATGGAGACAATGAGGAAATCTGGCTGAAGTTTCAGTGGAGGAGGATTTAAATGAGTAACAGATCAGGACAAAGTGTGGCTTTCCGAAGGCCCCCTTTGTCCTATTGAGATTTGATCATCAATGCCAAGTGACCGTCTCCGCTGGGGGGGCCAACTCCAAGCCCCAGGGGTCACGATCCATTGTTATTGTCCATGCAAAGAGTGTCTTTTGATAAGGGTCTTTTCAACTGAGGATTTCCTCCTTTCCAGGGTCACAGAGGGTGGCTTCTTATATTTTTATATTATTATTGATGTTGAGCACCCCCCCCCCCCAAATAAGGGATAGTGACTTATAGTTCTGCAAAGGGCAAGGGCACCAGACTACACAAAAAGGGTCAAGTCTTGGTCACATTGCCAAAGCACTGACAACAACAAGGACCCCACGAGGCTGTTGGGAAATGGCTGGATCTTGGGACTTCTGCCCTCCATGAGAATTGTAGTTTCCCAAGGACCAAAGTGTGAATCAGTTGCAGCACAGCTGGGGTTTCATCTGCTAGCCTTCCCAATGATCAGGCTTCAGACTTCTTCATGAAAATTAATCTTCTCATTAAATATACTTGGGATGTGGGACAAAGATGGGGTTTTGTTGCTATGAAATGCTTATGATTTGAATGTATGTATCTTGCTATGAAATATTGCCTGCCCCTTTGCTTTTGCCCTAGAAAATTGTGACCAGAGATTGCTCACTACCTGAGGGAGGACCACCGCCTCCCTCAAAACTTGCTTGATTATTCCACATCTGCATGAACAATAACAAGTTGAGATTTCCTTTGCCCGCTCTCTGAGTTCGTCTGGCGGGCGAGGAAGTCTATTTGGACACTCTGATTGATTTACAAAGGGACAGGAACGACCCCCAGGGTCCCCTGTCCTGACCCTGTTTGTTCCCTCCACCAAAACCCATCAAGGACACTCCTTATCTGATACAAGGACAGGAAAACCTTTCTTGTGAAAATCACACCTAGCCGGCCAAAACAAAGCCGCAAATTCCAGCTTGCCGGCTATCGATAATCCCATCATTTCCCCCCATTGTCCGCGGTCGTCCCGCCTTCTCTCTTCTAATTCGTCCATCCTCGGAAGCGAGAGGAGCACGCCCATTGGTCCCCCAGAGGCAGGGAAGCTTGCTGATTGGCCCAGAGCAAAGCAGGCCGCCAAGCCTCCTCCCAGCTGTTCAGGCTGTCAACCAATTAGCAGAAAGCCGGGCGGGGAAGGCAGGGCGGGAAATTTGAAATGTTTTTCTGTAAAAGGCCTATAAAAATGCCTGTAAATTCTGTATAGGTATGCTTGTAGTGGAACTATCCCTGCAATGCATCCGATCTCAGCTGAATCGCTAATAAAGACACCTCGGTCGCCAGCTTCTTCCGCTTTGGTGGGGATTTATTATTTTAATATTTTCGCTACTGGATTTGGCTTTGCTGCCCTCACCAAGGTTCAGGGACCCTCTTTGGTGTGGTCCTCGGGATCTCCTCGGCTGGGGAGATCCTCCTAAAAGCGGCTCGATATCATTATTATTATCTATATATATAAATCTGTTAGGTTGGTTCAACCGGACAGCAAAACTCCACAACCCCCCAACGAAACTTAACCAAAATTCCCATGCCCATAACACAACCCACAAGGTACAAACATATCTACTCAAAATGAAAAACAACACAACAACACACTCACAAAACGGCAAAACAACTGAGCATGCGCATTGGTGCCCAGCCGCAGGTTCCCTGGCGCGCACACACAGCCTTCCGGCCAACGTTCCCTCTGCAGAAGCCATGCCCACTCCAAGCCCCTCCGCGCCGCTTCCCGCACACACACACACCCTGCCGCACGGACACACACAACCCCACGCTCCATCACTCCCCCCCGCCACCGCACACACACACGCAACCCCACGCTCCATCACTCCCCCCGCCGCCGCACACACACACGCAACCCCACGCTCCATCACTCCCCCCGCCGCCGCACACACGCAATCCCACGCTCCATCACTCCCCCCGCTGCCGCACACACACACGCAACCCCACTCCCCCCGCCGCCGCACACACACACGCAACCCCAGGCTCCATCATTCCCCCCGCCGCCGCACACACACACGCAACCCCACGCTCCATCACTCCCCCCGCCGCCACACACACACACGCAACCCCACGCTCCATCACTCCCCCCGCCACCGCACACACACACGCAATCCCACGCTCCATCACTCCCTCCGCCGCCACACACACACAACCCCACTCCCCCCGCCGCTGCACACACACACACACAACCCCATGCTCCATCACTCCCCCCGCCGCTGCACACACACACGCAACCCCACTACCCCCGCCACCGCACACAGACACGCAACCCCAGGCTCCATCATTCCCCCGCCGCTGCACACACATAATAGTCCAGATATCTACCTCAACTTTGATAAGTTTTACTATAGGCCACAGCAACGCGTGGCAGGGCACAGCTAGTTATTATTATTATTATTATTTTATGTTTATTGCCATCAATGTCTGTGACCTGAGCCTTGCTTTTTCCCACAGGCAGTTGGTGTCCCCGACTCCGGACCCCAACCACGACCCCCTGAGCCCCACTCCGTTGCTTGAGTCCACCAGAGCTTCCCGATCGGGCTCCTTTCCCTTCCAGTGGATGTGGGAGAGCTTCTCCGTCAAAGGCCAGGCCGTCTATCAGGATGACTTCCTTGTGAAGACCAAGAAGAAGAAGAAGAAGAGATCCCCGCAGTCGTCTCCCCACTCAATGCGCGAACCCCCCTGCACCCCAGAACCAGGCTTGGTCTCTCACATGGACGCCAATGGCTTGGAGATGCTCAAGCCTCCCGACAATGACGAGCCTTCCCGTTCCCGGCCAAGGCACCACAAGTGCCGCCAGCATGGAGGGCTTTCTCCGGGGAGCTCTCTCTTCCCGCTGTATTGGAAGATGGAAGCCCGGGCCGAGGCTCGGAAGCGGCAGCTGCGCCAGGAGCGCCGTCGCTGGCTCCAGCTCACCCAGCAGCTCTTGAGCCTCGAGGCGGGTTCACCCCCAAAAGAGAAGCACCTCTCCGTCAAGCATCTGGAGGAGAAGCTCCGAGCTGAACTTCTCTGCTTGGCTACAGAGCCGGAAGAGCCGGGCCCCCAGAAAGGCAAGGGGCCCGAGGAGGTGGCAGCAGCAGCGGCAAAAAGGGAGCCCACCTTCAAGCCCACCATCAACCGCAGGATCCCCAACTTCAAGAGCCTGCAGAGGCGCTTCCAGGAGCAACTCGCACAGAAGAAAGAGAAAAGTATAGAATAGAAAGGGGAACACCCCCACTTTGCTGCTGTTGTGACGAGGGTTGAATGAAAAGTAATGCTTCCACCTTCGTAACTCCTCAACACATGGCAGTACTAGTATGCGGCAGGTACTGGCTTGTTCAGTAGACCCTCCTCTACCGTTCCATTTTGGTGAGAAGCCTTAGCATTGAACGGTTGTGTTGTTAAAGTGCAAAGTATGGAACCCTGTGCAGATGGTCGGTCAATGCGACTTAAGCAATGTATGAGGCAGGAACTGGCTTTTTCAGTAGACTCTCTGATACAGTTCCATTTTGGTGGGAAGCCTTAGCATTGAATGGTTGTGTTGTTAAAGTGTGAAGTATGGAACCCTTCGCAGATGGTTGGTCAATGCACCTTAAGCAACGTATGAGGCAGGTACTGGCTTGTTCAGTAGACTCTCCTCTACAGTTCCATCTTGGCAAAAAGCCTTAGCATTGAACGGTTGTGTTGTTAAAGTGCAAAGTATGGAACCCTGCGCACCCAGTCAGTCAATGCGACTTAAGCAACGTATGAGGCAGGTACTGGCTTGTTCAGTAGACCCTCCTCTACAGTTCCATTTTGGCGGGAAGCATTAGCATTGAATGGTTGTGTTGTTAAAGTGCGAAGTATGGAAGCCTGCCAGACGGTAGGTCAATGCAACTTAAGCGCCATATGCGGCAGGTACTGCCTTGTTCTGTAGACTCTCCTCTACAGTTCCATTTTGGTGGGAAGCCTTAGCGTTGAACGGTTGTGTTGTTAAAGTGCAAAGTATGGAAGCCTGCGCAGATGGTCAGTCAATGCGACTTAAGCAACGTATGAGGCAGGTACTGCCTTGTTCTGTAGACTCTCCTCTACAGTTCCATTTTGGCAGGAAGCCTGAGCATTGAACGGTTGTGTTGTTACAGTGTGAAGTATGGAACCCTGTGCAGACGGTCGGTCAATGCAACTTAAGCAACGTATGAGGCAGGTACTGGCTTGTTCAGTAGACTCTCCTCTACAGTTCCATTTTGGTGGGAAGCCTTAGCATTGAATGGTTGTGTTGTTAAAGTGCGAAGTATGGAACCCTGCACAGAGGGTCGGTCAATGCAACTTAAGCAACATATGAGGCAGATACTGGCTTGTTCAGTAGACTCTCCTCTACAGTTCCATTTTGGTGGGAAGCCTTAGCGTTGAACAGTTGCGTTGTTAAAGTGCGAAGTATGGAACCCCGTGCAGACGGTCGGTCAATGCGACTTAAGCGCCATATGCGGCAGGTACCTGCTTGTTCAGTAGACTCTCCTCTACAGTTCCATCTTGGCAAAAAGCCTTAGCATTGAACGGTTGTGTTGTTAAAGTGCGAAGTATGGAACCCTGCACAGATGATCAGTCAATGCGACTTAAGCAACGTATGAGGCAGGTACTGGCTTGTTCAGTAGACCCTCCTCTACAGTTCCATTTTGGCGGGAAGCATTAGCATTGAATGGTTGTGTTGTTAAAGTGCGAAGTATGGAAGCCTGCCAGACGGTAGGTCAATGCAACTTAAGCGCCATATGCGGCAGGTACTGCCTTGTTCTGTAGACTCTCCTCTACAGTTCCATTTTGGTGGGAAGCCTGAGCATTGAACGGTTGTGTTGTTACAGTGTGAAGTATGGAACCCTGTGCAGACGGTCGGTCAATGCAACTTAAGCAACGTATGAGGCAGGTATTGGCTTGTTCAGTAGACCCTCCTCTACAGTTCCATTTTGGCAGGAAGCCTTAGCATTGAACGGTTGTGTTGTTACAGTGTGAAGTATGGAACCCTGCACAGATGGTCAGTCAATGCGACTTAAGCAACATATGAGGCAGGTACTGGCTTGTTCTGTAGACTCTCCTCTACAGTTCCATTTTGGCAGGAAGCTTTAGCGTTGAACGGTTGTGTTGTTAAAGTGCGAAGTATGGAAGCCTGCACAGATGGTCAGTCAATGCGACTTAAGCAACGTATGAGGCAGTTACTGGCTTGTTCAGTAGACCCTCCTCTACAGTTCCATTTTGGCAGGAAGCCTTAGCATTGAATGGTTGTGTTGTTACAGTGTGAAGTATGGAACCCTGCGCAGATGGTTGGTCAATGCGCCTTAAGTGATGTATGCAGCAGGTACTGGCTTGTTTAGTAGACCCTCCTCTACAGTTCCATTTTGGCAGGAAGCCTTAGCATTGAACGGTTGTGTTGTTAAAGTGCAAAGTATGGAACCCTGTGCAGACGGTCGGTCAATTATTATTATTTTATTATTTACATTATTTCTATTCTGCCCATTTCAGCCCGAAGGCGACTCAGGGCGGTAATGCGACTTAAGCAACGTATGCAGCAGGTACTGGCTTGGTCAGTAGACTCTCCTCTATAGTTCCATTTTGGCGGTAAGCCTTAGCATTGAACACTTGTGTTGTTAAAGTGCAAAGTATGGAACACTGCGCAGATGGTCGGTCAATGCGACTTAAGCAACGTATGAGGCAGGTACTGGCTTGTTCAGTAGACTCTCCTCTACAGTTCCATTTTGGCGGTAAGTCTTAGCATTGAACTGTTGTGTTGTTAAAGTGCAATCATTGAATTCTTGACAACAGAAGGTGTCACCCCAAAGGAGATTCATCAGAGAATGCAAGCTGTTGATGGTAATTGTGTTGATGTGAGTACTGTGTGTCGTTGGGCGAGTAAGTTTAAAGATGTTGAGGTGACACCTTCTGCTTTCAAGAATTCAATGACTGCACGTTGTTTAAGTCGTATTGATCAACCATCTGCACAGGGTTCCATACTTCACACTGTAACAACACAACCATTCAATGCTAAGGCTTCCTGCCAAAATGGAACTGTAGAGGAGAGTCTACTCAACAAGCCGGATATGTTGCTTAAGTCGCATTGACTGGCCGTCTGCGCAGGGTTCCATACTGCGCACCTTAACAACACAATTGTTCAATGCTAAGGTTTCCTGCCAAAATGGAACTGTAGAGGAGAGTCTACTGAACAAGCCAGTACCTCCCACATACCAGTACTGCCATCTGTTGAGGAGTTATGAAGGTGGAGGCATTAGTTTTCATTCAACCCTCGTATAATCGTGTTGATACTCAATGCTTTATCTCTAGACTAGAAACGAGGAGATGTTTAAGATTCAGCTTAGAATCCTGGAGTTGGAAGAGACCTCATGGGCCATCCAGTCCAACCCCATTCTGCCAAGAAGCAGGAAAATTGCATTCAAAGCACCCCCAACAGATGGCCGTCCAGCCTCTGTTTCAAAGCCTCCAAAGAAGGAGCCTCCACTACACTCCGGGGCAGAGAGTTCCACTGCTGAACAGCTCTCACAGGAACTTCTTCCTGATGTTCAGATGGAATCTCCTTTCTTGTAGTTTGAAGCCATTACTCCATTGCGTCCTAGTCTCCAGGGCAGCAGAAAACAAGCTTGGTCCCTCCTCCCTATGACTCTCCTCTCACATATTTATACATGGCTATCATGTCATGTATCATGTCTCAGGTGACGGCCGACAGGGAGCTCTGGCGTGGGCTGGTCCATGAGGTCACAAAGAGTCGGAAACGACTGAACGAATGAACAACAACAAATCATGTCTCCTCTTCTCTTCTTCAGGCTAAACAAACCCAGCTCTTTAAGACGCTCCTCATAGGGCTTGTTCTCCAGACCTTTACCTTTACCTATGTATTGCCTGTCCTTGTTAATTGTACGTATAATGGCATTGAATGTTTGCCATATATGTGCTCTGTAATCTGCCCTGAGTCCCCTCAGGGAGATAGAGCAGAATAAAGTATATTATTATTACATTATATTATATTATAATTATTATTATTACTAGCTGTACCCGCCATGTGTTGCTGTAGCTAATCTTTCCTCCCTCTTTCTCTCCTTCTTTCCCTCCTTCCTTCGCTTCCTCTTTCCTTCCTTCCCCTTTTCCTTTCTTTCCTTCCTTCCTTCCTTCCTTCCTTCCTTCCTTCTCTACCTCTTCCCTTCCCCCCTTTTTCTTTTCATCCCCCCTTTTCTCCTTTCTTCCTTCTCTACCTCTTTCCTTCCTTTCCTTTTTTCTTACCTTCTCTATCTCTTTCTTCCCTTCCGCCCTTTTTCTTTTCATCCCTCTTCTTCTCCTTTCTTCCTTCTCTACCTCTTTCTTCCCTTCCCTCCTTTTCTTTTCATCCCTTTTTCTCCTTTCTTCCTTCGTTACCTCTTTCTTCCCTTCCCCCCTTTTTCTTTGCATCCCTCTTTTTCTCCTTTCTTCCTTCTCTACCTCTTTCCTTCTTTTCCTTTTTTCTTACTTTCTCTACCTTCTCTACCTCTTTCTTCCCTTCCCTCCTTTTTCTTTTCATCCCTTTTTATCCTTTCTTCCTTCGCTACCTTTTTCTTCCCTTTCCCCTTTTTCTTTTCATCCCTCTTTTTCTCCTTTCTTCCTTCTCTACCTCTTTCCTTCCTTCCTTCACTATTTGCTTCCATGCTTCCTTCTCTCTTTCCTTCTTTCTTCCCCCCCCCCCCTTTTCTCTTCTTTCTTTCTCTCCTTTCCTCCCTCTTCCTCCCCCCCCCCCATCATCATTTAGCTTTTCATCATTTAGCTTTTTGGGGGGTTTTAAGTCCTTTCAATTTTTGGGGGGGGGATTATGAGTGATGGTCACTCATTGGCCTGATAGGTGTCTTGTGTCCAAATTTGGTGTCAATTCGTCCAGTGGTTTTGAGTTCTGTTAATCCCACGAACGAACATTACTTTTTTATTTATATAGATGATGATGATGATGATGATGATGATGATGATGATGATGATGATGGGAGGAGGGAGCAAGCTTGTTTTCTGCTTCCTTGGAAACTAGGACGCGGAACAATGGCTTCAAACTACAGGAAAGGAGATTCCATCTGAACATGAGGAAGAACTTCCTGACTGTGAGAGCCGTTCAGCAGTGGAACTCTCTACCCCGGAGTGTGGTGGAGGCTCCTTCTTTGGAAGCTTTTAAACAGGGGCTGGATGGCCATCTGTCAGGGGTGCTTTGAATGCAATATTCCTGCTTCTTGGCAGAATGGGGTTGGACTGGATGGCCCAGGAGGTCTCTTCCAACTCTTTGATTCTATGATCCTATGACTGTGAGAGCTGTTCAGCAGTGGAACTCTCTGCCTCAGAGTGTGGTGGAGGCTCCTTCTTTGGAGGCTTTTAAACAGAGGCTGGATGGCCATCTGTCAGGGGTGATTTGAATGCAATATTCCTGCTTCTTGGCAGAATGGGGTTGGACTGGATGGCCCAGGAGGTCTCTTCCAACTCTTTGATTCTATGATTCTATGATGATGATAATGATAATGATGATGATGATGATGATGATGATGATGATGATTGCAGTTCGACATCACTTTAAGTGCTATGGCACAAATGCTATGGAGTCCTGGAAGTTGCCTCAACCTTTTGGCAGAGAAGGCAAAAGACCTTATACAACGTCAACTCCCCAGATTCCATAGCCTTGAGCCATCGCAGTTCAGAAGTGGCGTCAAACTGCATCCATTCCACAGTGTAGGCGCACCCCGTGAATGCCTCTTCTCTATCTTTCTTTCCTGCCTTGCCTAGCCAAGCTGACCATCTGCAAGCCTTTCCGCCTTCATGCCGCCAGCAGTTCCCAGACGCTTTCGGGGAATGAGGACAAGCACGTTGACGATCAAGAAGACCCCTTTTACAGATTCCAGCGGATGTGGGGTGTCCACTGGAGGGGCCATTCCTGCCCAGACTTCAGCCCTCCTGTGGCTCCTCCCGTGACACACACCAAGACCTCCGGCAAACGGCAGGAAGCCAACAGGTGTGTATTAATTCTAGTAAAACGTCACTATTTTTAATATTTTAAATAATATTAAAATATTATTTTTAATATTATTTAAATATACAGGGTTAGTTAAAATGAATAGGCCAATAAGAAAATTAATTTTAGACGAATGTATGTTTATTGTAACCAAACTACAGCTACGTATCGACAGATAAATTATCAAAGTTTTGTCTCACCTTCAGAGATGTTCGATATGGGCGCCCCGTGTGACACGGCAGACGTCCAAGCGATAGTCCAGTTCATTCCACATCCGTTGCAGCACATCCGACGTAATGGCATCGAATGCAGCACATATGCGCTGTTTTAAGTCGTCCAAGGTCAGCGGTAATGGAGGTCGGAACACAGTGTCTTTCACATACCCCCAGAGAGAAAAGTCGCATGGTGTGAGATCGGGGGACCTGGGGGGCCACAGGAGGAATGGAAGATCAGTCACTCCAGCATGGCCAATCCAACGTCTGGGAAGGTGTTCGTTGAGGTACTCGCGTACACTGTTGTGCCAATGCGGAGGGGCACCGTCCTGTTGGAATACGAAATCGAGCACTTTCTCTTCTAACAGTGGCATCAACCATTCAGACAACATGTCAGCGTACACTATGCCTGTTACGGTTTTCTCCGCGAAAAAGAATGGGCCAAACACGTGACGGTTGGTTATTGCACAGAAAACGTTTACCTTCGGCGAATCCCTTACATGTTCCAATACGGCATGAGGATTTTCAGATCCCCAAAAGCGGAGATTATGCCTATTGACCTTCCCGCACAGGTGAAACGTTGCCTCGTCACTGAAGACCAGTCTGTTGGCAAAGCCTTCCTCCTCTAGTCTTCGCTGCATTGATTCGCAAAAATCGTGTCGTTTCGAATAGTCACCTTTTTTCAAAGCCTGCACCATTTGCAATTTATTCGGCTTGAACTGCAAACGTTTGCGTAACACGCGCCACACAGTTTTTTGCGGAACGTTCAATTCCATGGAAACACGATTTGTCGACTTCTGGGGACTTCGTTGAAAGGATGCACGAATGGATTCCACTGTGTCTTCGGAGACACGCGGTCGTCCTGTGGTTTTACCCTTGCATAAGCAGCCCGTCTCCTCAAATTGCTTTACCCACCTCGCAATGGAATGTCGATGAGGTGGTTCCTTGCCATACTTGGCTCGAAATTCTCGCTGGACCGTAATTACTGACATTGTTTTAGCAAATGTCATCACACAAAACGCCTTCTCTTTGCCTGATTCCGCCATTTTGAAAACAGCGACTCCTAGCGACGCCTAGCGGCATTAACGTACATGTGTGTTGCTCAAAAAAAACTTTGATACTTTATCTGTCGCTACGTAGCTGTGGTTTGGTTACAGTAAACATACATTCGGGTACAATTAATTTTCTTATTGGACTATTCATTTTGACTTACCCTGTATATTTATATAAGGACCACCCGTTGTGGCAGCCATTAGGAGAAAAATAAAATAAAATAATTATAATTTAAATGAATTTAAATTGAACAAGTCTTACCTTAGTGCTGACGTTTGAAAGGAGAATTTCAGAGTGAGGGAAAATCAGCAGATGGTATGAATCGAGAGGTCGGGGTGGCTTGTTCCATAAACAAATATTTGAAGGTTGACTTTAGGCTAAACATAGACTTTAGGCTTAAGGTAAATCAATATTATTGATTTGAGACTAGAACATCTAAGGTCATATAGTGAGAGAGCGCCATCTCCTGTCTATTTAATGTAAATAGCAGGCGATTTTAGATATTTTTATTTTAAACAAATTCTCTTGATTTTCATATTAGCAACTAAATAATTGAGGCTGAATTTAACTAAAAGGAGATGGCCTTAAATCAAGTCTTATGTTATAAATATATAAAACTATAAATCATTAAGAGATCAAGGAAGTTAAGTACCAATTGAACATGTCATCTGGAAATAAGGGGTAGAAAGTTAATAATTATATAAAGTGGGCAAATGTTTGTCATCATGATCTTGCCAAGAGAATGTTCTTGGCAACTATACATGAAGGACACCTGTTAATGATTGTACTGTGTAAATGTCAAGACATTTCTGCGCATGTATGAACCAGTGGTTTTCTGCTATAAATACTGAAGCAAGTCTGACTTCCAGTGTGTGTCAGATATTGCTTTCTGAACGCCCTATCGAGCTTGATAGTAAACGCCTGAAATCAACTGCTGTCTCCGTTTCCTTCCTTTCTGATTGTGCTCTAAGTGATCTCGGGTAACGTATGTTCCGCAACACCGTGATAAGTGAACATCCGCGAAGTAGGGACTGTGGCACAGCTGTCTGTCGGCTGCCAAAAGGTCATGAGTTTGAAGCCAGCCCAGGTCAGAGTGAGTTTCCGACCCATTGTGTAGCTTGTTGTCGACCTTTGCAGCACGAAAGACAGTTGCGTCTGTCAATTTAGGCACCGCCTATGCGGGAGGCTAATTTAACTAATTTATGACATCATAAAAATCTCCAGCAAGCCTGCAAAGAATGAGGAAGTACTCCATCAATGTCACAAATGGACGGTGAAGCAACAGCTCCCCTGGTGGCCAGAATGCGTTGATGAAAAAGCTGGAATGTTAAATTGCCTCTGTGTCTGTCTATATATGTTGTGAAGCCAGCTGTTGCAACCCAGGGCAGGAAACTGGACCCTCTTGACAACAATCCACCACACTTGACTGCAGGAATACAATCCTTTTTATTGAAGAACGTTGAATGCAAAGCAGAGGAAGAATTAGAGGTAAATAAAAACCATAGCAAAACAGCAACAAGCAATGTCCATGAACAAGTCCATAAAAAACCACAGCTAACTATGAGTTACCCTTTATGAATCATGAAATTTGCTAGCTCCCAGCTAGCGGCACTTGGAACAACTTGAGAAACTACGAGAAACCCAGCCACTTGAATCAGGAGACCTCCAGAAGCTTGCACATGGAACTGGAACGATGCCTGGTCTGAAGGCAGCGAAATCTATTACGAGACATGCCTGAAGTTTTTGTTTGCATTTCTCTTAATCTTTCTGACCTCCGTAAACTTTGTGCTTCTCCCCTGCTCTGCTGAATCTGCCCCCTCCTTCCCTCAGTAGGCTGACCAGGTGTCAGATTCTCTGGGGAACGAAGGGTGGGAGAAAAAGGGAGTGAAACTTCTCCGCAAGGGAGTGAAACTTCTCCGCTCGGTTCGAAATGAATGTTCTCATGGGAACTTTGACTTTCACTTTCCAAGGGTGTAGGATTTTCACTATTCAACCCATCATCAGTATTAACATCTACTTTGGCCTCAGAATCAACATTGACATCTACATTGACATCAGGAATTACAATCAAAGAATCAGGTACAGGGTCACACAGAGGCTGAACCCCAATATCAGCCCGGGTCAGAGTGAGATTACAAGGTCCAGGAACAGCCAGAAATTACAGGAACCGCATAAGTCTATAAGCAAAAAGGTATAACTAGTAAAACTTGAACAGGAGTACATGAACAAGAACATAGGGAACTTCTAGGATTAAAAAACCAAAACCAAGCTTTGGCTTGGACCAAGAGCAAGAGAACTCAGGCTTAGCTTCTCACTCTAACGCAGCGTTGCCTGAACTGACTTTAACTTTCCCACATAATTTTTCAGCCTGACATAATCTATTTTCAGCTCTGATTTGTTGATTTCTGTAGCTAGTGGTGGTTTCTCTGGGGAACCCTCCTCATCACTCAGCTCTTCACTCGATTCCTTATCTGCTGTTACTACTAGGATTAAAAATCCAAAACCAAGCTTTGGCTTGAATCAAGAGCAAGAGAACTCAGGCTTAGCTTCTCACTCTAACGCAGCGTTGCCTGAACTGACTTTAACTTTCCCACATAATTTCTCAGCCTGACGTAATCTATTTTCAGCTCTGATTTGTTGATTTCTGTAGCTACTGGTGGTTTCTCCGGGGAACCCTCCTCATCACTCAGCTCTTCACTCGATTCCTTATCTGCTGTTACTACTTCTGGCTCCTCAAACTGGCCTTGAGGCCTTGCACTTTCCGAGCCAGCTTTCTCACAGAGAGAAACGTCATTTCCCAGATCCGAATTTTCCCAGACTTGGGCCTCCATCACTTTGTGCCACAGGAAGGCCCACAATTCTCTCTAAATCCTCAGTGAAGCTGTTCTGGTACGGCTGTACCAGGAGCTCCAATTTTATTTGCTTTGTATTAAATGTTTGCTTGCAGTCCAAGGTTTCAGGGTCTCTGCAGAAAGGTGGCTTCTTTTAGTTGCAGCCATAGAGCAAGTCGCCTGTCCATCATCGTTAAGTTTTGGTTCCGCCCCTTGCTCAGGGCAATTGGGAAGGGAAGGGAGCAATTTTTAGTCAGTCTCAGCAAGGAAAATTAATGTACAGGACGTGTGCAAGCCTCCCCTGTACAAAAGCTTCATCCCTTAAGACTTTCCGGGGGAAAACAGTCTTAAGAGCATCCAAGACCTTCCGGGGGGAAACAGTCTTAAGAGTCTCCAAAGATTTCCAGGAAAACAGCCCTAAAGACCAAATCATAGAATCATAGAATCATAGAATCAAAGAGTTGGAAGAGACCTCATGGGCCATCCAGTCCAACCCCATTCTGCCAAGAAGCAGGAATATTGCATTCAAATCACCCCTGACAGATGGCCATCCAGCCTCTGTTTAAAAGCTTCCAAAAAAGGAGCCTCCACCACACTCCGGGGCAGAGAGTTCCACTGCTGAACGGCTCTCACAGTCAGGAAGTTCTTCCTCATGTTCAGATGGAATCTCCTCTCTTGTAGTTTGAAGCCATTGTTCCGCATCCTAGTCTCCAGAGAAGCAGAAAACAAGCTTGCTCCCTCCTCCCTGTGGCTTCCTCTCACATATTTATACATGGCTATCATATCCCCTCTCAGCCTTCTCTTCTTCAGGCTAAACATGCCCAGCTCCTTAAGCCGCTCCTCATAGGGCTTGTTTTCCAGACCTTTTATCATTTTAGTCGCTCTCCTCTGGACACATTCCAGCTGGAGAATATCTAAACCTTTACTGGTAGGTCCACTCGGTGCTTCGAGATGCAGTTCGACCCGGTAGGGGAGCCCACATCAGTAAGGCTTAGATTACAGTCAGCCTGGGAGAACTTATAAAGGGGATTTTCCATTTAAAGTAAAGAAGAAGTTATTGAAGACAGTTGCCTGTCCTTCGTGGGCAAGTTTAGGAAGCCACCAGTTGCATAAAGCTTGGAAGCATTTGTTTAACTTTATTGAAGACAAGAGAAGTTTCTGTTTGATTGTTCATTAATGAAAGACTTTGTTATACTTCACAAGCCATCTAAAGACTATTTGTGGTGGAAAACCTCTGAGAACTTCTCCTTGGGCCCCCTGGCTTCCCGCTGGGCAAAGGTTGCACGTCCTGTTCTAAAGGAAATTCTTTACAGGCCCAGCGCGTGACAGAACAGAAGCCATCAGCTTCTGATTGATATACAACAGGCTGCCCTGAGATTCCTCCCTGACACCCAGATGATCTTTCTCTCTCTTTCTGTTCAGGTTGCTGCTGTTGGAATGGGAGCGCCGGGAACGTCAGGAGAAGCGCCGAGCCGAGCAGCGCAGGGCCAAAGAGCAGCAGGTCCAGCGAGATGTGGCCAGATGCTTGGCCACGTACCGGATCCCCGGCTACTCCTCGGTGTCCATCCAGAGGCGGCGGGAAGAGCTCCGGTACTTACTTACTTACTTACTTACTTACTTAGGTGATCCCTTGTTGTCCAAGTATGATAGTCTTCCAAGTGTAGTGTCTTGGCGGTGGATACATATGTGAATGTGGAGTCCTATTCTTGATCCACATGTTCTTCCACAGTGAGGGCATCAGTTTCCACGTGGAAGGCAGTCCCGGTCAGAGTTGGCTTGATGCTCCTTCCTCTTGACACATGTCTCCTTTTCGCCCTCCATTTGTGCCTCTTTGAATTCCGCAGCACTGCTGGTCACAGCTGACCTCCAGTTAGAGCACTCAAGGGCCAGGGCTTCCCAGTTCTCAGTGTCTACGCCACAGTTTTTAAGGTTAGCTTTAAGCCCATATTTCAATATCTTTTCCTATCCACCGACATTTTGTTTTCCATCCTTGAGTTCGGAGTAGAGCAACTGCTTTGGGAGACGGTGGTCTGGCATCCGGACAACGTGGCCGGTCCAGCGGAGTTGATGGCGGAGGACTGTCGCTTCAGTGTTGATGGTTTTTGCTTCTTCCAGCACGCTGACATTTCTCCGCCTGTCTTCCCAAGAGATTTGCAGGATTTTTCAGAAGCAACGCTATTGGAATTGTTCCGGGAGTTGAGTGTGACATCTGTAGACAGTCCACGTTTCGCAGGCGTATAGCAGGGCTGGGAGGGCAATAGCTTTATCAACAAGCCCCTTGGTCTCCCTATGGATGTCCCAATTCTCAAACACTCTCTGCTTCATTCGGAAAAATGCTGCACTCGCAGAGCTCAGTAGGTGTTGTATTTCAGGGTCAAATGTTGACATCTGTAGACAGTCCACGTCTCACAGGTGTAGAGCAGAGTTGGGAGGACAATAACTTTATAAACAAGCACCTTGGTCTCCCTACAGATGTCCCGGTCCTCAAACACTCTCTGCTTCATTTGGAAAAATGCTACGCTCGCAGAGCTCAGACGGTCTTGTATTTCAGTGTCAATGTTGACATCTGTAGACAGTCCACATTTCGCAGGCGTAGAGCAGGGCTGGGAGGACATTAGCTTTATAAAGAAGAACCTTGGTCTCCCTACGGATGTCCCGGTCCTCAAACACTCTCTGCTTCATTTGGAAAAATACTGCACTTGCAGAGCTCAGTAGGTGTTGTATTTCAGGGTCAAATGTTGACATCAGTAGATAGTCCACATCTCGCAGGCGTATAGCAGGGTTGGGAGGACAATAGCTTTATAAACAAGCACCTTGGTCTCCCTATGGATGTCCCGATCCTCAAACACTCTCTGCTTCATTTGGAAAAATGCTGCACTCACAGAGCTCAGGCGGTGTTCTTTTTGGGATCAAATGTTGACATCTGTAGACAGTCCACGTCTCGCAGGTGTATAGCAGGGTTGGGAAGACAATAGCTTTAGAAACAAGCACCTTAGTCTCCCTACGGGTGTCCTGATCTTCAAACACTCTCTGCTTCATTCGGAAAAATGCTGCACTCGCAGAGCTCAGGTGGTACTAAATTTCAGTGTCAAT